>NW_006400318.1:138544-160469 GCF_000299155.1 Elephantulus edwardii
CCTCTGCAGCAAGCATTTCAGGTCCTCTTCAGTTTCAGCAAGCAGGGTTGTACCATCTGCATAAAGCAGATTGTTAATAGATCTTCCACCAATCCTGACGTCACACTTCTCCTCATAAAGTTCAGCCTCTTGGATAATCTGTTCTGCATACAGGTTGAAAAGGTATGGAGATAGCACACATACTTGGCTTATGCTTTTCCCAATTTTGAACCATGCAGTGTTTCCTTGCTCTGTTCTGATAACTGCCTTTTCACATTAGCACCATCAAGTCTTCTGAGATTCCCTGTAACAATTCCCTCCAAACAAAATAAGAATAAACATCTCTATTCTGAAATTTATCTTGTGAAGCATCTCCTACCTTTCCTCTTAAGTTCAGAGCAGGTGGGGTAGGGGAAGAAATGGACCAACAACCATCCAAAACCCACCAATATAATAGGGGGTTTATTTTAAATTCTTGGTTAAATCACCGGCAGCTCTGACCTCAGTGTCTGTGTACATGACCTAGCCTAACACCCTTCGTTGTAAAATACTTGACTTCCTCAATATAGAGGACATCAGCAAGTCAGTCTGTTATCTTACTGTTATGCACGTTTCAGTTAAATAAAACTTATAGCGACTCTAAATAATAGACCTGAACTATCCTGCACCATCCTCACCACCTCTGACATGCTCAAGTCCACTGTTACAGTCATGGTGCTAATCTATTTTGTTGAAGATCTTCCTCTTAATGCATCCTACCTTAATCATTTTGTTATTAGTTGCTGTTGAGGCAAGTATGACAGTGACCCTGTGAACAAATATTCTGAACCCTGCTCTATCCTGCGCCACCCTCTTAATTCCCAACACACAAGAACCCACTGCAGCAGTCACTGGGTAGACGATGTTATTGTTTTTACTCATTTCAACTGACTTCCAGTTTGGGTTCTACCACTACACTACTATAACTATCCTCTTTCTTTAGTGTTTATAGGGTTTTCAAAGGCCTGTTTTAGGAAGTAGATGGCCCATCCTGCTTTCAAAACCTTGATCTTACTCTACTACTTCTCTAATCTTAGCTATTGTCAAGGACATATCATTCCAATGTTAACATCCTACTCTTAAGCCACTGGAAGTTCTGTCCCTTCTGCTTTGCTAATAAGCAACTTCAAATAACCATGTACTTTCTTCTCGCTGAGAAATATTCAAGTTCCCAGTGAAAATGAAGAAAATGAGAACAAATCTATGAGACTCAAAATACAACTTAAGAGGAAGAAAATGAGAACAAATCTATGAGACTCAAAATACAACTTAAGAGCCTTTCCCAACTTTTTAAGAATCATCTCACAAACAGATTTGATACACTGAACACTAATGGCTTAAGAATAGACAAATTGTAGGATGGCATCAATGACATCAGCCATGAAGAAAGAAAAAGGCCATTACAAACATAGGATGGAAAGAAAGAAAGAAAAGACAAAAATGGATGTCAGTAGAGACCCTGAAATTTGTACTAGAATGTAAACAAGGCAAGACAAAGGGAAAGAATATTAAGAGAGGGAACGGAAGACTCCAAAAGCAGCTTGAGAAGATATAACAAAGTATTATATAATGAAATGTGCAAAGAAGAGGAATTAGGGTTGCTATGCATCATAGACAATTCAATGGCACCCAACAACAATAGAGACACGTCCTCAAATAAAAGTCAGATACAGTTTCTAAATTCAGCTGACTAGTCAGTGGCTAGTCCATAATCAGTGGTGTACTCCTTCACTCACTCTTCTGAGTAACTTTCCAAACATGCACATTATCTCAAATCTCCTGTTCATGTTCCAGAACACATTACTTGAAAATGTTCCCAGAAAAGCTAAACATTGTGTAAGCTTGATAATATTGTGGCCCTTTCTTGGAGATACACAGTATTTCACCTGTTTTTAAGAGATCTGAACTATTTTCAGTAAAGAAGCTGGGGTTTCTTTCTCTTTTTTAAAAATGGCTCACTTACAAAGTTGTGTTTGACACTATTCTTCATTCACATTGTGTTTCATACAATCATTCTCATACATTATATTTTATAAAATTAATCACCATTGGATTTTGCCCACCATTACCTTGTTTCCCCCCCAGATCCTTCCCATTTCTTTCCCCCTCCCTCCACCCACCAAACTGTGCAACCCTGTGGTTTTATCCCTATCCATCCTCAGCCCTCCCCACCTTGAGTTCCCATACATGTTTTACTACTTATTATTCAATTATGCAATATTTGTCCATATGAGACTGTGTTAGTCTACTTGGCATAATGCTCTCCAGCCTTTCTCAAGTTATGTAGTATTTTTAAAAATTGTTGCACCTGAGTACTGCATAGTATTTCATGTGTGAATGTACCACAATTTTTCAGTCTGACTGGTTGTGGCTGGACATCTGGGATGTTTCCATGTTCTTGCGATGGTGAATAACACTGCTATGAACACTGGTGTACAAATCTCCATTTGTTTCTCAGTTCTCATTTCCTTGGCATATATTTCTAGTAGTGAATAGCTGGCTCATATGGATTTTCTATGTTCAACTTTTTGAGGAAACACCAACCATCTTCCAGAATGGTGGCTGTACCATTATACAATCCCATCAACAGTGTATGAGAGTTCCACCTCTCCAAATCTTCTCCAACATTTATTGCTTGCTGCCCTACTAAACTTTGCCACTGCTACAGGGGTGAAATGATATCTCATTGTAGTTTTGATTTGCATCTTTCTTGTTGTCAGTGATTTCAAGCATTTCTTCATGTGTCTGCTGGCCACCTGAATGTCTTCCTCTGTGAAAAGTATTTCCACGTCTATTGCTCATTTTGAAACTGAGTTATTGGTCTTTTTCTTCTGGAGGTCCAGGAGTATTCTGTAAACTTTTGTTGTGAGACACTTGACTGAGATGGTATTGCCAAATGTTTGTTCCTACTTGGTAGGTTTTCTTTTCACCCTGTTGGAAAAGGTTTTTGATGAGCACAGAGATTTAATCTTTAGTAGTCCCATTCAGGAGTTTTATTCTCTCCAGAATGGGCATTTCTGGTTGTATTTGACAGTCTCTTTATACCATGGGTTAGGCTTTCTAAGCTTGGCCCCACTTTGTCTCTTATGAACTTTATTGTTCTGGGCTTTACTCCCACCTTGAGTTGGTTTTTTGTATATGGTGTGAGATGTGGATCCTGTTTTAGCAGGTAGCAGTCCAGTTTTGCCAGTACCATTTGTTGAAGATAGGTTTTATTTACTTGATAGGTTTTATTTACTTATCGAATATCAGCTGACCATTGATAGATGGGTTACTTTTTGGATTCTCGATTCTGTTCCATTGGTCTATGTGCCTGTCACCATACTATTTTGGTTTCTACCACTATATAGAAGGAGGTCAGCAAGTGCCTTCCACTTCATTGTTGTTTTTCAGAAGCTCTTTGCTTATTTGGGGTCTACTTCTTCTCCAAATTAACTTCACAATTTCCCTTTCAATGATTGTGTTGAACATGTAGACTGTAGAACATTTTCATAATGGTGAGTCTTCCTATCCACGAACAGGGAACATTTTCCATTTCTTTATATTGCGTTTTACAGGAATATTCTGTAGTTTTCTTTGTATAGGTTTTTTTGTGTCTCTAGTTAGGTTCACTCTCAAATAATCTCATTTTGTGTCTGGCTATTGTAAATGGTATTATTTTCTGACTTTTCATCAAAGAAGTTGTTTTTAACTCTGAATTTATAAATTTATTTAACAATGGGACCTCATTTTCAAGGACATAAAAATGATAGTGCTATTGTTGTTAGGCACCATTCAGTCAACTCTAACAGTGGGATCGAAGTAAAACAGATGAAAACCTTGCCTAATCCTCTACCACTGTAATGATCTCCACTCTGCTTATGGTCACTGTTGCAGTCACCATGTCAGTCCATTTCATGATGGCTCTGTCTTCCTCTTCTTTGTTGCTCTTGTACTTTTCCAAGGAATGGCCCCTCCTGGTAACATGCCTAACGTATGAATGGCGTTGACTTTCTCATCTTGACTTCTTTATCTTTACCTTCACATCTAATTTCATATATAGTTCCTTCTAGTGTCAGAAGATAACATGTTTTTCCATTCAGTCTAAGTCAACCTCTACACATATATATTTTTTATCCTAATCCTTACTAATCCCAAACCCCGATTTTGACATTATCTCTATCACTTTTGGAAGATCTGGTAACATACCACAAAGGGAGTCGCATTGCTAACCTAAAGCCATAAACTTTAGTTCAAACGGACCAACGGAGAAAAATGAGCAATCTCCTCTCATGCAGTTTACAGCCTCAGAAACCCAGTGAGACAGTTCTGACTTGAATGCAATGACTTCATTTATATCTAAATGTCTTAAGTCTTCACAGCCTGTCACTGAAGTCTTGTTTCAGTTTCTAAGCATTTGATATAAATCTAGAAAGTTTGTGTTGAATTTCTAAACTATACCATCTACTAAGATACTCCTTGGCTGAAGCCATTGTCAGTCTACCACTATATATTTCTTCACAATTCTATTTTCCCACTGCCAAGTTTACTAATAATAAAAGACTGACAATGTTATAAGATGCCTACTTAACAGATTCCTTACTGGATTCTGAATTCATCCACAATATATCAGTTGAGATTCTTTGCATAAAAGGCTCCCATTAACCATTCCTTTCTAATAACTGTCTTTTTCTGTTTCATTGTATTGCATTTTGGTTTATGATCTAAAAGTTTACAATGGCCTACAGTTTCTCTGGTTTTTTTTCCTCCTACATGTTCTTATGCTCACTATGTAGGGTTAAGTATTCACCCAGTACATTCTGCCCGTGTTTCCCAGTGCTTAACTCTCGGTCACACTTTAGTATGGAACTTAGCATTTTCTTGTCACTCGTACTTCGCTGCCACCTAGATTACGATCCTCTTGAATACCTGGCTATTCTAGTAGTCCTTTAGGTTCTCACAGCATCATTCTAGGACAATGATTTTGTTCTTCGTGTTTCACTGTAAAAACATTATGTATTTAAAAATAAAAAATTTAAAAAAAAAAACCATTATGTATTTCCAGAGTAGGGACTGATATTCTTGAATCTGTAACAGCACTTGATGCCTTGAACAGAGCAGTACTTATTAAACAATGGTAAAATGGAATTCTTTCTTTACCTCTTCATCTACCTATAGATCTGTAGTTGTTGTTGGGTGCTATCAGGGTGACTACAACTCACAGCAAGAAAGGATCTAGTTTTTTCCCTCTGGAAGTTCAGGATTCAAAAATATTTGATAAAGAAAAAATGTACACATGCCCCTACCTATATTGGGATTTTCCCCCTAGTTGATTGTTTAAAGCATTACTTTTGTTTTCCTAGATTATTTAAACTATGTTTAACTAAAATAATGTGATAGAGTAGCCTGGAGGTCTAGTGGCAAGGAATTGTGCTGTTAATCCAAAAGCAAGTGGTTCAAATCCACCAGCTGCTCTGTGGAAGAAAGATGGGCAATCAACTCTTCTTGCCTCTTAAAACCTGTTGGATGGTCAACTATGAGTCAATCTCAACTTGGTGTTACACAATCACCACCACAGGGAATCTTGAAAAGGCACAATAATCTCAGCCAAGTTAAACTTACATTCGGCTAGCTTCAACTTCGTCAGACTGAGGTTCTCTGGATGATCTGTAAAATACAATTGAGGAAGTTTCAGCAAAAACAGTCCATAGTCTAAAACGGGCAGTTATGTTATTTTGGAAGACAAAAAGATGGAAACAAGATTTAAACACTAAACAATCTTTAAAAATAATTTAAGATTATAATGCAAGAAAAATATAGTTAGATCATACTGTTCTAAACATTTAAGGAATTAACTACTGAAAGCTCAGCATGTTTTTAAAGGAAAAGAAACTTAAAATGCTACATTAAGCTATTAACCTATAAAATCAGAACAATACATCATAACTAATCAGAAAATCAAATATTTTCATGATAAAACATATAATTCTGAAACTTTCTACTATTCTCTTTTTTATCCAACATTGGGCTTTCCTAACATGCAGTCACAAATTTTAGACCTGTGGTTGGCAAATTATGGCACAGGCTAGCCATTTCTTATCCTAAATAAAATTTTATTAGAACACAGTCATATTTGATTTATTATGTATTGCCTGTGGCTGCTTATACACCACAAGAACAGTGCGGAATAAACTAAGACAGATCATATGGACTGCCAAGAGCATACAGAATGTAAGTGCTTATTATCTGGCTCTTTAAGAAAAAGTTTATCAATCTCTGCTCTAGATAAACTCAAACTTAATTGTCTTAGTCAATTTTGAAATATTTCTAGAAGATTTAGCATTCTGGCCATGACTATTTTGATTCAACAGAAGCATTAGCTTCTTCTGAATATAAACTAGCAAAATATACTTACTACTTGTCAAAAGAATACTAATCATCTAAGAATATTTAAATTTTTATATGAATAATTGTGAACTGGCAGTTATTAACACTTGCTGGTTATTTTCCATTATTTTTAAATATGTTGCTATCATACATGGTGCTCTGAGGTCAGTGTATAAAGACACTTAACTGAAAGGCTGGTGGTTCAAACCCACCAGGCACTCATAGGGAGAAAGACAGGCAATGTCTTCCCATAAAGATTTGCAGCCTCAGAAATCCAATAGAGGGTCATTAGGAGTTGGACTCATATTGACAGCAAAGGATTTTAAATTTACCATATATATAGACATTCAAAAGTCCAAGGCACTAACAAGCCTTTCACCTGCATTTTGGGAACTGGAGGTCATTTTCCTATCCCTATGATACTCTGAAAAACATAAATTTCTACTGGTCTATTAATTTTCATGACTAGACAAACAGCTCAGTTAATGTGTATTAAGATGCATCAACATAATGGTGATTGCTAGTTGTTTCAAATTCCCCAAATAAGTCAAAAGCTAATTTTTCAAAATAGTACTAAAGAATTGATCTGTGAATTTATCTATAAACTTCAAGCTTTTTGAAGACTACAGACTTCAAACTGTGAACTTTAATAACAGAAACTTAATCAGAACAATAGAAGAAATGTTTTTATGTTCCTTAACTACTAAAAGAAAAAAAAAACAAAGCTAAAACTCACTTTCTCTATCACACTTTCAAAACTGTCACTCATTATAAGATTTAAAGTCATTCATATTCTAAGGACAAGTGGGGACGCAAACAAGTATTTCAGCTCGATTATTTTATATCTTCTTGGTATATTTTATGGTTTAATTTTGCATAAAATTATAAAAGAACTAAAACTGGGGCATGCTGGAGGTGGCAGTGACATGGCAGTGACACAAATGCAAAAATTTCACTCTACCCTCTCCCCCAGGGAGCAAGCAAATCACCTTTGTGACACACCTGATCTCCACCAGCCTTGTGGGTAAGTACCCCAAGATTGCTTCCAAACTTGTATCTCCCAGACAGAAGAGCTAAAAATTGATGATAACCCCATGTACCAGCTGACTCATTTTTGAAAGTGCGACCCTCCAGCATCAGATGTCATATTGTAAGAAGGCAGAGCTGGCTTGCAAAACAAAAAAAAATAAACCTGCTGGCACTAAGGGAAGAGAGGTGAATTAGAAGCTTTCAAACATGTAGGCAGAAAATTTTTTTAAATTAACAGGAAAAGAGAAAGACAGAAGGAGAAGGATGAGGAAACAATAGGAAAACAAAAATATCACTGCAAAAAGGTAAGACACAGCAAGGAGAGCCAATCTGTGTATTAGAAGTAAAATACATAACTGCTGCAAAGTTTTGAGAGTCTGAAATGGGAAAGATATAAAATATATCACTATACAATAGATAAAGTCTATGTTTCTAGTTCCTATTCTCTAAAAACAAGGGGAAATGAGAACAGAAACAGCAATACAGCACCAAATTATAAATTTACTAAGTTATCATTTAATAATAACTAGTATGAAAGCTAATAAACATTTATAATTCAAACTTGGTAATTGAAACCAATCCAATCTATAAGAGAGACAAAAGATTATTATACTGACAAAAGATCTGTTCTGGGTCTCTTAAACCTGTCAACCATAAGTCACTTCCTATTTAAATTAGAAGCTGATTGCTTTTTAATAAAGAGAAAAGTGGATATGCTCAAACAGAAGCAATTTTTCTGCAATGAGTAATATGTAACTGTACATGTCTGGTGCATTTCAGTAAATTAGTATTATAAATTAGAATAATTAAAAAATATCTAATATAAGGACTCTCAAAACTATGAAATATCTAATATCTACGAGTTATTCCAAAACCTTATTTTGACCCCTAAAGTAGACAGCTATTTTTAACTGTATAGCATGCTTATATCATATTCTTATCATCATAAGAAAAAGCAAACAAAAATATATTGAGTTAAATTAACCTGAAGTTCATCAGAGTAACAAATTGGGAACATTTCTAATACAATAAGCCAAATTCCATTTGAAAATTGAACACAAAAATTGAACATAAAATTGGGACAACTGTCCCAATTTTATGGAGTTTCTTTAGATTACAGAAAATATGATCACCCACTATCAATTAAACTGAATGTGAGCTAGCAAATTCAAATGATGTCTCATTTCCCATAATAGTGGGTTCAGGGAACAACGGTGCTCTGGAAAGGAACAATTCTACAAACTATTCCTTTTACTACCCCCACGAACTCTCAGGAAAAATAAACACACTCAATTTATTAAAATTGTAATGTTGTCTAGAAGTGTCTCGTTAAAACTTCCATCACACAAAAGCACAGTTTTAAAAAGCACATATACAGGCTTTATTTATATAGGTCTTTCAAGGGGATTAAGTCCTCACTACTAACTGAAAAAATAAACCCAAAGGTACCAGAGAGAATAAGACTGGTTATGTGCATCCAATGCACCATGGCCTTGAAAAGTTTATGGAGAATAGCTGTAATCTGCACACACTAAACTGACTAGAAGCAAATGATTTGGTACTGATACTTTCAATGGGGAAAAGAAGTACTAAAATATTTTAAGTTCATGTATCAATAGAGAAGTTCAATCATTTTGCTATTCTTACAGCAGTGTCTGCCAACTGTCATTTTTATACCATTAATGTTACTTTATAATTACAGCCTTTAAAAGGCTGTAAAATACATTCAACATTACCTTTTACAAGCTGTGGCCATTCGGTGACATCAGGGTGATCACAGCTTTGAGAGACTGATTAAAAACAGGTTGTCACACCAGTCTAGCTGCTAACTTGATCTGAGCGTAGGCTTAATAACTCTAATAAATTAAACAAACCTTTAATTAGAACACTTCAATATAATGCAAATAATTTTTGAGAAAGTAATCTTCAAAGCTTCAAATTAAATGTCAATATAAAAAATTTTAAAAATTATTCTAGAAATACTTTTAAAAGCTGGTTTCCAGTACACTCCCCCCTCTGAAATGATCTATTCACGGTGAGAAATGAGTAGCAGTCTTTTGCACTTTCATAGAGTTCTGCAGTTTACAAAGCATTCTGGTCAACATTATCTTATTTGAGTCTCATGAAATTGTTGATTCTACCAAACCAAGACAGATGCTATATCATTAACTTAAAGGAATCTCAGAGTAATTAAATTACTTGCCCAAGATTTCAGATTTATTTTTTTTAAATAATTTTAATGAGCATTTACAGAGATTTTGGATTTCCATTCATTCATTGCTGCACTTCTCTCCCCGCCCACCCCCCACCCCCCCAGTTTGTGCCTCTCTTTCAAAAGTAAAAGAAACACTCCTTCCCTGGTACACAATCCCCCCGCACCCCTCCCACCAGCCCAAGTACATTCCACTATGCAACCGTAATTGTGGACTCTAGAATGTGGACTAAAACCCAAATGTTTTGACTTTTTCCAGTGCTGAATTTTTGTTTGGTCTAGTTCTGTTATACAGTTTCATGATCTAAATGTCTGTAAATGGACAAAAATTTAAAATATAAAGTGGGGCCTCAATTTAAGCAGTCGTTTAAATGGGATTAATTTAATAGCAACTAAAAAGGCAAACCCACTGCCATTAGGTTGATTCAGACTCATGACAATCTTCCATCAAGTTACTAAGGCTGTAAATCTTTATGGAAAGTGTCCATCTTTCTTTATGGTGTCGTTGTTGGATTCAAATTACCAACCCAGTCGATTAACAGCAGTTCAATATCTAATGTACTATGGCACAAGGACTCCTTAGTTTGTTGTTGTTATATGCCATTAAGTCACTATGACTAACAGCAACCTAATGAACAGATCTGTATCCTGTCCTAGCCTCTGTCATCTTCATCATCTGATATTCTTGAGCCAACTGTTACAGTCGCTGTGTCAATCCAACCTGTTAAGGACCTTCCTCTCTAATACTGACCCTTCCACATTTCCAAGTATGATGTCCTTCTCCAAGAACAGCCTCTCCTAATATGCCCAAAGTGTGTGAGATGAAGATTCATTATCCTTACTATCAGGAAGCCCTCTGTCTGCACTTTCTCCAAGACATTTTTGTTTGTGCTTTTGGCAGACTATACCACAACTCAAAGGCATCAATTTTTCTGTCATCCTTATTCATTGTCCAACTTCCAGATGTATAGAAAATAACTGAAAAGGCCAGGATAAAGTGCACCTTAGTCTTTAAACTGATGCTGCTGCTCTTTAGCATATAAGGTGTTAATTCTCCCAACGCAACATGTTTTGTGATTATTTGACTGCTGGTCCCCAGGATGTTGATTGTGGATCCAAGTAAGATGAAATCACTGACAATTTCAATCTTTTCTCCAACCATCAGTATGCAGTCTACTGGCCACTTAGGATTTGTTTTCTCTATGTTGAGATGTACTCCATTCAGAAGGATGTGGTTTTTGATCTGCAGTAAGTGTTTTAAGTCATCTTTACTTAAAGTGAGCAAGGCTATGTCATTTGTATAACGTAAGCTGTTGATGTTAATTTAGTAAATTCATTTAATTTGGGTTTTTTTAATTAAAAGATAAATCAATACCCAATAAGACAAATGCTTAATGGAAGGAATACTGTATAAACACTAAAGTATGCTGTTGTTATTGTGTACTGTTGAATCAAAACCAACTCACAGTTGATTCTCCAGTGGGTTTTCACAGGATTTACTCACATAGGAAGAGATTGCTCATCTTTCATCTGCCAAGCATTTGATAGATTTTGATACCTTTGGGATGGCAATGTAAATCCTTAATTACTAGGCTACCAGAGCTCACCTACATCAAAATCTGTTCCCAACTGATTCTGAATTTTATAACGGTGGTCTAATACTAATTAAGAATCCCATGAGCACTACATAAATGCATGTTCTACTCTTTCTCAGTTATAAACTGATTAAATTCTAGTTTCTAAAAGAATCTGTAAAAGGATTCACAGCTTCTCTAAAAAGCTAGTCAATCAAATTTTATTGTCATGGTTCAAATTTAACTAATCATACTAGAGTATTGGCAAAGGAACCAAACATCAGAAATATCCCTTGATCAGTAATTCATTCATCTATTTTTCCTTTCAGGATTCCTCAAGCTGTATATCCAGGACAAATGTGGAAAGTGAACCAGAAAGATAAAAAAACCTCAAACAAACCAACAGACAACCTTTAGTAAGAGAAAGACTTTCAGAGTTAATGCCTTCAAAACTAACCACAGAGTAGTTGGAAAAAGTTATTACCAGCAAAAGATGAGGAATCCAATACTAGATACAAGGCATTGGAGAACTTCAAAACAAACAGAGTATGAATGTCCACACTTCAGTCTTCAAATCCAGATAAAGGTGGTCTGAATACATTTAAGTAATTTTTATAAGAATGTCAATAAGTAGAGTTCAAAATTCTTTGAAGAAATAACTCGAATTCCAGATTTTCCTATCACAGCTCCTTGTCTTCTACTGACAGCCTAAGACATTTTCTGAAGAGTCATGGTGCCCCTGAAACAAACAATCTATTTAGTTTCTTCTTGGGTTCTTTTAAGACTAACAGTACATGTGAATTCAGAAGATCCAATTATTATGTAAGTCCAATTTCCAACATGTAAACACAAAAATGAGAAAGCAAGCAATTTGACTAAGCGGTCAGTTAATATTAAATAGTCATGTTTTGTGGAGGTATGTTTTGGGTTTTGGTTGAATTTTTAAAAAATAGGTAAAAGTTTTCTCTCTCCGTTATATGAGGCCCACAAGAAGACAGACTTCAGAGGCAGAATGACTGAATTTATTTTTATATTTATTTTATATTTATTAGACAAAGAATCTTGGGCAAGTTACTTAATCTCTCTGAACCTCAAGTTCTTCAAACACAGATTTCAAAATTCCCCATACAATTTTAGAGATTACTAGAATGAATGAGTTAACACCTAAAGTGATCAGAAACTCAGTTTGTGATACAAAGTGGTAACTCTGCAACCAGCAGATGTTAGTAATAGTCTATCTGCACCCAAATCTCCTTAGGCATGCAATAATCTCTTCTAAATTCTTTCAGCAACTAAACATTTAAGTATCTCATACAATCCAAAAGGTGACACAGCTACTTATGTAGCTCTTTATCATTACATATGAAGTTATAAATTCCTTGACGGTAAGGATTGTAAAATTTTACTCTGAATTTTAAAAAAATGGCAGTAATTCTAATCTGCTAAACATATCTGTCATTATACAGATCATGGGTAGATAAAACACAATAGCAAAATAAGCATAAAATATGAATTAAATAAAACAAAAACATACCATATTTCGTCAAACTTCTGATGAGCTGGTGAATTCTAAAATCAGGCTCTTATAGATTTTTAACCTAAAAAAATAAAACACCTCACTCAATTCTTTTTACAAATAAAACTTTTAAAAATAAACATGCTTTTAACTAAAATTTGGCATGAAAACAATTTTTGTGTAATATTTATGAGTAAAACATATGAAGGGGGAAATTAGCCTATTACTCGTCAGGATAAATGGAAGAGCAAGTAAGCCCGATGGCTTCAGTGCTGTCAGATGTCAGAGCATTTCCCATTTGCATCCAGAGCAAAGTGTACTTTCTATTTCCTAAATCTTGGCTCTCTCAAAAGGACTAAAGATATATGAGCATATACGAAAAACACTGAACTACAACCCTCTATTTCCTTCAGATATCTAAAGCAATTTATTACGAGCATCTGCTAAATTTGGTACGGATGATGGACATCTATTATCTCTTGACGTGGCAGTGGTGGGTAAGCCCTTTGACTTTCATGTGTCTCAGGTATAAGGTCTGTAAAAGCAAGATAAAACCTACCAAAACTGTTGCAAATATTAACTGTAATGTTACAGTAGGGGGAACAATATTTGGTACATAATACGGCTTCCGTATGCTATAGAATATTTCTTAAATCAACAATTAAATACATCTATCAAAACTTAACCCTAATCAAAAACCAAAATTTAAAGCTTTAAACAGGCTCCAAATAATCACTGGAAATTCTTAAATCCTTTTTATAGACTGGAAAAAAATTCTCTGCATAAAGGAACTGAAGTCCTTGGTTTAAAATGCAATTTCCTTTTATTTTATTATATACAAAGAACTCAAACCCCAATTAATGATGAGTAATGATGTCATTTTGAGGAATAAGGTATATCTGATTCAAGCCACAGCCTTTCTGATCACTTGCTATGCATCTGAGAGCTGGATAATGAATAAGGGTGACAGAAGAATTGACACTTTTGAACTATGTTGTTGGAGAAGAGCACTGAACATTCCATGGACAGCCAAAAGAACAAACAGGTATGTCTTAGAGAGGATGCATTAGGAGTGCTCTTTGGAGGCAAGAATGATGAGGTTTTACCTCATATACTCTGGACATGTTACTAGAAGGGGATATTTCTTGGAGATGAACATGATGCTGCAAAGGGTGGAGGGTTAGCAAAGAAAAGGAAGACTCTTGACCAGGTGGACTAACACGTGATTGCCTCAATGGGCTCTAGTGTCTCAGGAAGTGTGAAGATGGCAAAGGGTAGGGCAGAGTTCATCTGTTGTTCACAGAGTTGCTCTGAGTTGTACTCAACTTGAGAACATCTAACAGCAATTCTACAAGATTAATCCTACTGCATATAAATATTATAAATGCAAATTCTTGGGTCTACATGTAGATATTCCAATCCAAACTGTTACTAAAACGTGCAAAAAGGACTTCCAATTTAGGAAAAATGTCTGGTAAGTTCTTACAAAACTATCCAAAACTCAGTAACTGTTGTTGTTGTTAAGTACCGTCGAGTCATAGGCAACTCATAACGACCCTATGAATGAAAGTCCTCAACACTTGTGTGACCTTCATCCTTTCTCCAGATTCACAGGGTTTCTGGAGACAAGCTATTATGGAAGTGGATGCCACTCCTGCTTCCAACAGTAATTGTACCCATACAGATTTACCCAGGAAAGGGGAGGTGCAACAAGGCTATATCAACAATCTGAACAACAGCCAATATGCGTTGCTCAACATCGGGAATGCAATTATTGTTGTGGTATGTGCTATTTAATTGGAACTGACTCATATCTGACTCTCCAGTAGGTTTTAAAAGGCTGCAAGTTAAATTTAAATTGCAAGTAAGGAGAGAATAGAAATCACATTCCTTTGGATTTGTAGTGCAACTCTTTACCCAGTAGGTCACCAGAACTCTCTGTGAAAATATATCATTGAAATGCAAACTTCAAAACATGGAGTTTACATGGTAAATTTTATATTATATGTATTTTATTGTTATGTGCTGTCAAGTCACCCAAGATTCAAAGCAATCATATGTACAACAGCCCTATACTCTGCTTTATCCTGTGCCAATCTTATTGTCTCTGACACACCTTCCCCCTTTATGCCAGTCACTGAATCAATTCATCTTGTCCAAGGTCTTCCTCTTTTGTGCTGTCCCTCCACCCTCTCAAGCATCAAGCATGATGTATATTTTACCACAATAAGGTAAGTTTTACCACAAAAAGGTAAGTTAAAGATGTTGTTATTCATTGCCATCAAGTCAGAAGTGACTCACAGCTGACCCTCCAGATTTTCAGAGGCTATAAATTGCATGGGAGGAGATTGTACATCTAGTTGATGGATATGAACCATCTGACTTTGAGTTGGCAGTGCAACTCCTTATCCACTAGGCCACCAGAGATGGACATTATAAATTCTACAACAATCATCTGGAAAAAAGGAAGGAAAAGGAAAAAAAAGAGAGCGAGCATAGTAAACAAAGTGAATTTTTTATAAAAAATGTTTGACTAATCCAAAATAAAGCAGAAACAAATCATAATTTGAAAAAAAGAAGGCAAACCGAAAGCATTTTTTAAAAAAAAAAGTAGTGATAAAACCAACCACAATAAAAAGAAAATTAAATCAGTTAAGCAAAAACATTAAATACAGCAAGAAACTAAGAAATTCTGATTATTAAATAGAAACATACAAATACGGAAACACAGATCCTAAGAACGGAGTTATTAACAACGTAGACTTTAGGAAAAGAAAGTATTACCAGAGATTTTTTTTTTAAAGGCCATTTCCTAATTTTATGAGAGCAAGTTTCAATATATATGAAGCAAAGAAAATTGAAGGAAAAAGGGCAATTCACAATTAAAGTTGGAAACTTCAACATCCCTCTAAATTAATAATAGTAAATCAGTATTGATAAGAGAAGAAACATTTCCATAAAACCTACTCTTCACTTATTAACTATCTCATTATTCAACATTTCAAATTTTGGACAACAGTAAAAAAAATACCCAATTATTTTGCACATTAACGGTGTACATATGGATGTAACAAATGGCAAGGCAAGCAGAGGAGAGCCACACTGTCTGCTGTACAAACTGCTTTGTGATATGGCTGTATGATCTGGCTGATTAGGTACAGACTGTGTGGACTCTCTGCAGCCCTCTAGTGGTGACTCACAGCAAAGACCTTTGGGATTTTGCAGTCAAGCCTCCACCTGCCTCTGCAGATAACCATCTTCCTTTTCAGAAGTAGCTTTTGGTTTGCTACTGGAGCTTAGTAGAGACTGAACACCTAACCATGAGCCACCAAGTTACTATGTAGCTATGAGCTACCCAGCTGCTCATTGTCCAGTGGACTCATGAACAAAGTGGTCATGATGGCAGGGTGAATGTTACCAGTTCAGCGACATGGACTTCCAGTCAACACCAACTTGGCTAAATGCTAAGCAGCAGAAACAAACACTCAATCCTCATCTCTCAGCCAGCAATGTGGTAGCAGACAGATTCTTTATGACAGCCTTTCACCCTTACTGAAATACTTACTCTGGATACTGATTTGCCTTCCTTGCATGCAATATTTCTGCCAAGCTACATACAATGGTGTGCCATCATCACAATATCCCACACAACAATGTCTCAGATAAAGGGACTCATATCACTGCAAAAATGCAACCATGGGCTTATGCTCATAAGCTTAACTGATCTTACTATGCTCCCCATCATCCTAAAGCAATGCTTTAATAAAACAATGGAACACCTTTCTTAAAACAATTACAGCGCCAGCTAGATGGCAATGCCTTGAACTGTTAGGGGCAGTGTTCTCTAGGATGCAACATATATTCTAAACCAGCACCCAATACATGGAGCTATTTCTCCATTAGTCAGAATTCAAGAGTCCAGGAACCAAGGGGTGTAAATAGGAGTAGCACCCTCACTATGAACCCTACTGACACACAAAAATTTTTGTTTCTTGTCATTGCAACTCTGCAGATTTTGATGTCTTGGTCTCAAAAGAGTTCAACAGAGTATACTCCCACCTGGAGGCACAAGAATGATTCCACTGAAGTGTATGTCTCTCTCACACACACACACCCCACACACACACACACGCTTCACTGGTTCTTCTCTAGAGAACGTAACTAAGATAATCAGCTTTACAAGTCCTGTTTTAAGAAAGGTCTTACAATACCTACTTACATAACCATCACAATCAAACAGTCCTAGTACAGCAACATATGATGAAATCAAAGTATTAGAACTGAAAAACTCAAAGTAAATTAATCTGGTTATAGACAACTGACCTTTGACAAAATCAATCAACTAAATGTGGCAAAGACAATCCCTTTAACAACTGGTGCTTGAGAAACTGGATAGCTCTTCACACAGTCCATATCTTACACCATTCTGTCAATCCACCTCAATGAAAGATTTCTTTCTCCAGGAAATAGCACCTTCTGATAACATGTCTAAAGTATGTGATAGGAAGTCTCAATATCCTTGTTTCTAAGGGGTGTTCTGGCTGCACTTCTTTCCAGATGGATTGTTCTTTAGGCAGTCCATATTAAATATTCTCCAGCAACATCATAATCCAAGGCATCAATTCTTTGGTTACCCTTACTGTCCAACTTTCATATGCACACAACATAACTGGAACTACCACAGCTTGTGTCAGTCAGACCTTGGCCCTTAAAGTGACAACCTGGGTCAGTTAGACTTTGGCCTCTAAAGTGACATCTTTGATTTTTAAAACTTAAGAGGTTCCTGAAAGCAGATTAGGACCCTAAATTTTTAGGATTATAAAAGGATTAGGACCTTAATTTAGCAGATTAATTTTTGTTGCTAAGTGCTCTCAAGTTGACCACAACTGGTAGCAACACTGTGAACAACAGATCAAAATCTTGCCCTAACCTGCACCATCCTATTTCTACGATGCTCAAGTCCATTGTTACAGTAATGTAATAGGACATTTTCTTCAGGGTAATCCTCTTTTTTGCTGGCCCTCTGCTTTTCCTAAGATTGGTTCATTCTGAAAACATGCCCAAGGTGAGATGAAGTTTCACCATCAGTGCTTCTAAGGAGTACTTCCTACAATTGCACTAAGACACTTCCTCAAGACACATGTGTTTATTCTTTTCGCAGTCCACAGGATGTTCAGTACTTTCTGTCAGCATGGATTTTTCTTCAGTCTTATTATTCAACTTTTAGAAGGACAGAAAGCAACTAAAAATACCATAATCTGGATCAGGTGTTCCTCACTCCTTAACTGGTATCTTTTGTCTCTAATACTTTAAAGAGGTCCTTGACAGCAGATTTTCCCAATTAACTCATCTTCTCATTTATTTGCTGCTACTACCAGGGGCACTGATTGTGTAGCCAAATAAACTGAAATCCTGGAAAACTTTAATTATTTTTCTTCCAGTAATAAGAAATTTTCTTGATGTGGAAAGTAAAAATCCATACTGAAAGATTCATCATCTGTACAACACAGGTTCATGATACGTCATCCTCCAACTTTCATGGCACATTCTTCTTCAAATAGTCGTTTCTCATCTTATCTACTCAGCATACAAACTGGCTAGGCATAGAGAAAAGAAACTACCTTGACACACACTTTTCCTTGATTTTAAATCATTAAACCAGTATCCTTTTCTCTATTCAAATGACTGCTTCTTATTTCTATCAAATTGTTCATGAGCACAATTAAGTGTTCTGGAATTCCCATTCTTCTTAATGTTATCCATAATATAATTCATACAGTCAAATGCCTTTGTATAGTCAACAAACACAGGTAAACATCTTTCTGGTATTCTAAGCTTCCAGCCAAGCTCCATTCAACATCTTGAATAATATCTCTTATTTCTGATTCTAGTCTGAATGAGCAGTTCCCTGTTGATGATTCCAGTCAATTTAAAAATAATCTTAAGTATGTGAGATGAAGATATTACTTGTAATAACAAGATTTTACTTATAGGTGTTTTGATTATACTGTTCAGTAACTTTTACACTTTGTTGCTTTTTTTTTGGAATGGGGGAAAACATGGATTTCTTCCAGTCTACGGGCCCAGTTGTTGTCTTCCAAATTTCTTGGAAAGCTGCTATATTTAATAAGAGTCATCATGTCGACTATAGCACACAATGTGAGTCTATGATCAAAAGATCAGAACTTTTGCTCTGTTCAAATGACTGCTTCTTGGTAACTATGACAGTGAGTCTGAGTATGGTGCCAACCTCACGATCTCTGCAAACTCTAACCTGCTGTTACAGCCACTGTGTCAATCCATCCTATAGAGAGGGTCATCCTCTTTTTCTCTGGCCTCTACTTCTCCATGCATAATGTCTTTATCCAAGAAGGAGTTGCTCTTTATAAAATGATCAAAGCAGGAGAGTGCAGTTACACCATCCTTGCCATTAAAAGTAGCACCTTGGCTGTACTTCCAGAACAACTCTGTTTATTCACTGGGCAGTTCATCGTATATTCAATACTCTTCACCAAAACCACAATCAAAGGCACTTATTCTTTTTTGGTTTTCTTCATATACTGTTTTACGTTCTGATGCATTTGAAAATACTACAGTTGGATTAGGTGCACTTTTATCTGATATCCTTGCTATTTAGCACTTCAGAGAGGTCGGTGAAAGCAGATATTCTCAATGCAACACATCTTGTTATATCCTCACTGCTGCTATGATAGGTATTCATTGTGGATCCAAGTAAAATTTAGTAACTGGCAATTTTAATCTCCCTCCCCATCTATTACGATGTTGTCTACTGGTTCAGAGGTGAGAATTTTTGTTTTCTTGATGGTAAGTTGTAACCTGTTTTGAAAGCAAGTGCTTCAAGCCTTCTTCACTTTCTGAAAGCAAGCTTGTATCATCTGCATAATGCAGGTTATTGATGTTACATAATTCTTCATAGGGTCTAGATTCTTTATTTGCTCAGGGTACAGATTGAATATGTAAAGACAAAGGATACAACTCTGACACACATCTTCCCTGATTAATTCAGTCTTTCTTTTCTCTCTCTCTCTCTCGATTTTAAATCATGCAGTTTCCTTTGCTCTGTTCTGATAACTGCTTCTTGATCTATACATAGGTTTTGGAAAAGTACATTGAAGTGTTCCAGGATTCCATTCTTCTCAATATTATCATAACATGTTATGAGCTAAACAAGCATCTGCCTCTGCATAATCAATACAACAGAAGTAAACATCTTTTTGGTATTCTCTGCCTGACATGTAGTTCCAGAGTCCCAAAGAAATTCACATCTTCTTTCATTTTTTTTTACTCTATTTTCTCTGTGAGGTTTTCCTGACTACAGTATTAAAATTTTCTAACCATACCTTGAACCCCTAACCCCCTTTTATCTCACATCTTGGGATTTGGTGTGTTTCGGTTTTTCTCTCCTTTACACTAAGAGACAGACAACACATCTTACAAATCTCATTTAACAGAAACTCTGCAAAGAGTGCTGGATTGGTTTTGAAACCTAGCATCTAGAACAATTCCTAGTATACATTTCTTAGCAGTCGCTGAATTGGTCCCTGACTTGTGGTCATTTCATGCACAATATAAGGAAATAGGGCTTGTTTCTGAGCCATTCCTATAACTGTCATCATGCACAGTTGTAATTGCTTGTTTTTGAAAGCAGATAACCTGATCTTTCTTACTAGTGTGCCTTAATTGGGAAGCCATTCATAGTAATACACAAATGGCTGGCTGAACATGAGGTGTGTTGGTGAAGAATCAATCCCAAGTGGAAAGAAATCACTAGCCTACCATTACCTCCACAGTACACAGTAGGTACTTAGCAAATACTTGCTAAATAAATAAGGCAAGTATGTACAAAGTCATGAAGCCTAAAAATTGCCATAACCTATCATTGAGAGGGAGGAAAAGATGTAGAAAACACAAGACTAACATATGAAAATGTATGCATAAACAAAAATATGAAAATGAATCTAAAAAATGTATTCAATTTGCCATAACAAAAAGACAACACTTTTAAATAAGTTTCATTAAACTAGTGCAAAGGTAGCAAGAGTAAGTCCATCATTCCCACAAGGTTTCCTTTTTTTCACTTTCCACTGTGTCATTTTTTCTTCCTCTTTTTTTGGCTTTTCACTTCACGTCTGTCCCTTTTTCTTTTTCCAATATATTCTACATTTTACACATTCTTTTATATATCCTTTTTTTGTACATTCTTGGTTTGTTTCCAGATTGTTTTTGTTTCTCTCTGCCCCACCAGGCAAAAGAGAGAAATAGTTGTTCACACAGGCTGAGCACAAACACATCTCCTTCAGCTTCAACCACTGAGCAAGAAGCAAAGACCAGCAACTAACAGCAGATAGTGTATCCCTAGCTTCTCAAATGAACAGAGAGCTGCATACACACTTATCCTCCATCCATCTACTCTAAGATCAACCAGAAGGCAAGAGGAAAAAGACTAAGAATTGTCAAACTACACAGCTACATAGCACACTCACATAGCTTAATGATCTATATTAAAACACTAAGAATACAGTACAACTATGCCTCAGAGGCAACAGACGACTTAAACACTACATACACTTAAGAGGACAATATGAAAACAACAAGTGAGCAAAATACAGAACTAGAAAAAATGTCTAAGGAAGGAAGAAGGGCTACTGGGATTCCCTGATAATGAATTAAAAATCGTTAGAATTAAGTCTTCAATAAAAATTCAATACTACTACAGATAAAATCAAAGAAAACAAACAAAGCACTAGAAAAATTAAACACAACAGTACCACACTAGAGAAGCCAAAGCACACGGAAGAATTGAAGATACTACAGAGTTGAATAGAAGATTTCAAAAGGCAGCACACAATGACAAAGTAAAATATTACAATGAAATGTGCAAGGAGTTGCAGTCAGAAAATCAAAAGGGCAGAACTCGCTCAGCATTTCTTAAGCTCAAGGAACTGAAGAAAAAATTCAAACCTCAAGTTGCTATAATCAAGGACGCTTTAGGCAGAATATTAAATGATCCAGGAAGTATTAAAAGAAGATGGAAAGAATATACTGGGTCACTGTTTTGGAAGGAATTGGCAGACACAGAAGAATTTCATGAAATAACATATGAGCAAGAGCCTATGGTGATGAAAGAAGTTCAGGCTACTTTGAAGGAAATGGAAAAAAATAAGGCCCCAGGAATAGATGGTATACCAA
>NW_006400318.1:161853-165937 GCF_000299155.1 Elephantulus edwardii
AGAGGGACATCATGCTTGGGAGGGTGGAGGGACAGTGGAGGAGGGGAAGGCCCTCTATGAGGTGGACTGATTTGGTGACTGGGGTTATGGGGATGGGCGTGTCAGAGACAGTGAGATTGGCACAAGACAGCACAGAGTTTAGGGCTGTTGTACATAGGGTCGCTATGAGTCGCAAGCGACTTGATGGCACATAACAACAACAACCACCACACTAACAAAATAAATGGAAAAAGAGAAACAAATACAAAAGCAGTCAATTGAAACTCAGACGATAAAGACTAAACTTTCAGGAATGTACAGCATATTTGAAAAACCAAACCAAAAAGCAGAATTTAAATCAATGGAACACAGAATTAGTGGGAATAAAGACAAATCCTTCAATCCCAATTTATTGGATAAATAATCAGGAAGAAAAATGAAGATATACAATTCCCTATCACTGAGGGACAAAAAAGTTACAAAGAAAAACAACTGAAGATTTTTCTGAATATCTCAAAAGTAAAAAAAAAGGAGATGTACATTCAAGATACTCAACAAAATGGAAATAGGACAGACACAACACTGTCCAAGAACACCACCAACAGATAAAATAATCACACATTCAAGAATCAAAACCAAAGGAAGAATACTGAAAAGCAGCTTGGAAAAATCTTACTGTTACCTACAAAGACGAATCAATACATCCAAGTTCTGAGAGTTGAGCCAAAACCATGCAACTGCATAAAGTAGCACACTTAAAACTTTAAAAGAAAAAAAAAAGACACCAAAAACAAAACCCTAACAAACAAGGCACACATGACAGTCAGGGCAATCAAGTTGATTTTAAGATAAGAGTGAATTGTTCAAGACCTGAGAATAAAATCTTACAGAGTAACATCCATGAAGAATGCAAATGGTCATTACAAAGGCAGAGGAGGAAGAAAAGACCAAGATGGATGTCAGAAGGGACTCTGAATATTACACTACATCGCTGAGAAGCCAAAGCAAAGGGAAGAAATAAAAAAATGAAGGAAATGAATAGAAGATGTCAAAGGGAGACATGGGAATACAAAGCAGAGTATTATAATGTAATGTGCAAAGAGCTGGAGTCAGAAAATCAAAAGGACTGAACTCGCTCAGTATTTCTTAAGCTGAAGGAATTGAAGAACAAATTTAAGCCTTAAAATGCAGTACTTAAGGATGCTGTGGGCAGATATTAAATGATCCAGGAAGCATTAAATGAAGATGGAAGGAGTATACATAGTCGCTGTACCAAAAGGAACTGACTAACACAGAAGAATTTTGATCAAGAGCCTGGGGTGATGAAGAAAGAAGTTCAAGCTGCTCTGAAAGAACTGGCAAAAAACAAGGCTCCAGAATACCAACTGACATACTTCAACAAATAGACCATGCCCTAAATGTGCTCACCAAGTTATGCCAAGAAATCTGGAGGACAACCTCTTGGCCAACTGACTGAAAGATATCTATATTTGCTCCCATTCCAAAGGGTGCAAAATTATTGAACAATATCATTAATATCACATGCAAGCAAGGTTCTGCTGATAATTATCCAAAAACAACTGGAATAGCACATCAGCAGAGAACTGCCTGAAGTGCAGGCTCAGTTTAGAAGAGGCCCAGGTACTACGTATATTGTAGCTAATGTTAGATCAATCTCAACTGAAAGCAGAAAGTACCAGAGGAATGTCTGTGTTTCACTGACTATGCAAAAACATTTGACTGTGTGGTTCAAAACAAACTGGGGCGGATTGTGAGAAGAATGGGAATCCCAGAACATTTGATTGTGCTTGTGTGAAACCTATACTTGGACCAGGGTGCAGTCATCAGAACAGAGCAAGGAAACACTGCATGGTTCAAAATCTGGAACAGTGTACACCAGGGATGTGTCCTATCGTCATACCTTTTCAATCTATATGCCAAAAAGATCATGCGGGAAGCTGGTCTGTATAAGGAGGAATATGGCATCAGGATTGTAGAGGACTCATCAATAACCTGCATTATTCAGATACCCTGCTTGCTGAAATTGAGGAAGACCTGGAACAGTTGCTGCAGAAGGTCAAAGACTGCAGCATTCAATATGGATTGATGCTCAACATCAAGAAAAAAGATTCTCACCACTGGGCCAAGTGGCAGCATTAAGATATATGCTGAAGAGAATGATACTGTTAAGCTTTAGTTTGCTTGGCTCCACAATCAACACTCTTGGTACTAGTGGCCAGGAAATCAAAAGACAAATTGCACTGGAAAAGTCTGCTGTCAGGCACCTCTCCAGAGTACGACAGTTCTGTATCTTGTGACTCATAGCGACCCTACGTACAATAACCATGAAACTTGTTCTATCTTGTGCTAACCTTACTGTCTCTGACACACCTACCCTCATTACCCCAGTCACTGAATCAATTCATCTCATCGGGGTTCTTCTCTCTTGTGCTGTCCCTCCACCCTCCCAAGCATGATGTCCTTCTTCAAGGACTGGTCCCTCCTTGCAACATGTCCAAAGTATGTCAGATGAAGCCTCAGAATGCTTGCCTCCAAGGAGTAGCCTGATTTCACCCTCTCCAGGACGATCCTGTTTGTTTTCTTGGCAGTCCATGGTATATTTAATAGTCTTCTCCAGCACCACAACTCAACAGCATCAATACTCTCTATCATCCCAAGTCACTGTTCAGCTTTCTGACACATAGCACGTAATTGTGAAGACTATGGCCTGGATCAGGCACATCTTCTTCTGTAGACTGAAATCACTGCTCTTCAGTATTCTGGACAGGTGCCTTACAGCAGAATTTCCCAATGCAATTTGCCTTCTGATTTCCTGGCTACAGGTACCAAAATTGTTGAGTGTAGAGTTAAGCAAGCTGTAGCTATTAACAATCTCAATCTTTTCACTGTCTATCATGATGCTGCCAATCAGCTCAGTGCGGAAAATCTTTGTCTTCTTAATGTTGAGCTTCAATCCTTATTAAAGGCTAAAGTTCTTGAACTTTTGCAGGAAATGCCTCAGGTCCTCCTAAGTTTCATCAAGCAACTTAACAAAACCTCTAGGAAACAGCCAAAGTAGTAATCTGAGGTCAATATACAGCAATAAGCAAACATATGAAAAGGGAAGGAA
Source organism: Elephantulus edwardii (assembly GCF_000299155.1). NCBI lineage: Eukaryota > Metazoa > Chordata > Mammalia > Macroscelidea > Macroscelididae > Elephantulus > Elephantulus edwardii. Next base: position 164,963 of record NW_006400318.1, read on the forward strand.
AAAAAATACTTAATTCTTTAACCCAACATCTCCAACAAGATGGAAAAGAACAACAAGAAAACCTGACACCGTCTAAACATAAAAGCAGAAATAAATGAAATAGAAAACAGAAAAATTATTAAAACCATCAACTAGATTAGGAGTTAGTTCTTTAAAAAGGTAGTAAAATAGACAAACCACTTTCAAAACTAACACAGGAAAAGAAAGAAAGGAAAGAAACAAATAATCCAAGTAAGAGATGAAAGGGACAATGTCACAACAGAATCAACTAAAATAAAAAGATTAGCAATGGAGTATTATAAAAAATTATACCAACATGAAAACCTAGAAGAAATGGACAAATACTTAGAAACTCACCACCTACCTGAACTGGCAGAAACTGAAGTTGAACACCTGAGTAGACCCATTACAAAATAAGAAATTGAACAGGTAAAAAAAGAAACCCTTCCAACCAAAAGAAGCTCTGGCTTTACCTGTGAATTTTATCAAACATTCCAAGAACTGTCACCAATTCTACACACAGTAGTTCAGAAAATAGAAAAAGATGAAATCTCCCAGATTCATCCTGTGTAGTAAACATAGCCCTGATACAAACATCAGGAAAAGATACAACCAAAATAGAATATTATAGGCCAATATTTCTCATGATCATTGATGCAAAAATCCTCAATAAAATCTTGGCCAATAGAATACAATACCACATCCAAAGAATAACTCACCATAACCAAATGGAACTCATAACAGGTATAACATAACAGCAAGGATGGTTCAACACTAGAAAAATAATTTAATTCATCACATTATCAAAGCAAAGAACAAGAACCACATGATTCTATCAATTCATGCAAAAGCATTTGACAAAAATCCAACACCAATTCCTGATTAAAACACTAAACAAAATAGGAACAGAAGGGAATTTCCTCAACATAGTGAAAAGTGTATACAAAACACAAAGAACCAACACCATTCTCAATG
>NW_006400318.1:166037-168000 GCF_000299155.1 Elephantulus edwardii
GAAAACAGAAAAATTATTAAAACCATCAACTAGATTAGGAGTTAGTTCTTTAAAAAGGTAGTAAAATAGACAAACCACTTTCAAAACTAACACAGGAAAAGAAAGAAAGGAAAGAAACAAATAATCCAAGTAAGAGATGAAAGGGACAATGTCACAACAGAATCAACTAAAATAAAAAGATTAGCAATGGAGTATTATAAAAAATTATACCAACATGAAAACCTAGAAGAAATGGACAAATACTTAGAAACTCACCACCTACCTGAACTGGCAGAAACTGAAGTTGAACACCTGAGTAGACCCATTACAAAATAAGAAATTGAACAGGTAAAAAAAGAAACCCTTCCAACCAAAAGAAGCTCTGGCTTTACCTGTGAATTTTATCAAACATTCCAAGAACTGTCACCAATTCTACACACAGTAGTTCAGAAAATAGAAAAAGATGAAATCTCCCAGATTCATCCTGTGTAGTAAACATAGCCCTGATACAAACATCAGGAAAAGATACAACCAAAATAGAATATTATAGGCCAATATTTCTCATGATCATTGATGCAAAAATCCTCAATAAAATCTTGGCCAATAGAATACAATACCACATCCAAAGAATAACTCACCATAACCAAATGGAACTCATAACAGGTATAACATAACAGCAAGGATGGTTCAACACTAGAAAAATAATTTAATTCATCACATTATCAAAGCAAAGAACAAGAACCACATGATTCTATCAATTCATGCAAAAGCATTTGACAAAAATCCAACACCAATTCCTGATTAAAACACTAAACAAAATAGGAACAGAAGGGAATTTCCTCAACATAGTGAAAAGTGTATACAAAACACAAAGAACCAACACCATTCTCAATGAAGAGAGATTAAAGGAATTCCCTTTGAGAACAGGAACTAGGCAAGGAAGCTCACTATCACCTCTCCTATTCAATATTGTTTTGGAAGTCTTAAGTGACAGGACTAAGACAACAGAAGGAAGTAAAAGGTATGCAAATGGGCAAAGAGGAGGTAAAATTATCTCTATATGCATATGACATGACAAAATACCCAGAAAACCCTTAAGACTCAGTGAGAAAACTACTGCACTTAGTTGACCAATCCAGCCAAGTAGCACGATACAAGATCAACATACAAAAATTGCTTGGATTTCTCTACAATGACAAAGAAAATACAAAAACGGAGCTAAGAAAAACAATACCCATCACAATAGCTAATCACAAAATACTTGGGAGTAAATCTGACTTGAGACACAAAAGTCCTAATCAAAGAAAATTATAAAATATTACTACAAGAAACAGAGACCTCACAACTATGAGCTATCATCTCACCCCAGTCAAAAGAGCAAATTTAACAGAACAGCAAGCAACAAACGCTGGCGAAGTTGTGGAGAAACTGTAACCCTTATTCACTCTTGGTGGGAGTGTAAAATGGTACAACCACTGTGGAACGCAGTATGGCGCTTTCTCAAAAAGTTGCAAACAGAGATACCATTTGACCCAGCAATTCCACTAGTGGGAATACACCCCAAAGAGACCATAGCTGACATCCAAGCAGATATATGCACACCCATGTTTATTGCAGGTTTGTTCACAATAGTAAGGAGGTGGAAACAACCTAAGTACCCATCAACAAACGAATGGATAGAGAAGCTGTGGTATAGTCACACAACGGAATACTATGCTACTTTGAAAAACAAGAACTCATGAAATACTATTCGAAATGGGGACTCTGGAGGACATTATGCTGAGTGAAGTATGCCAGTCACAAAAGGACAAATATTGCACTGGTGCCACTGTTGTGGAACAGGACTGACCTTGGGTTTGGGGAGAGACTGAGAAAGATGGGTTCAATAATGTATACTGCACTGAAACAGATGAGGGAGAAAACTGTTTAAAAGGGATATGTGATCAGGTATTTTTGTCATGACAGGAGTCTAGAGCAAAGGCTA
>NW_006400318.1:169525-186130 GCF_000299155.1 Elephantulus edwardii
AAGAGAGGAACGAACTGGGGGAGTAGAGAAAATAGTGCAACAATGAATGAATGGAAATCCAAAATCTCTGTAAATGCTCATTAAAATTAACAAAATAAAATTTAAAAAAAAAGAGACCTCGAGAAAGTGAATATACAATGCTCATGGATAAAAAGTCAAGGACTGCAGCCTTCAGTATGGAGGAAAATGTGCAACAATGAATGAATGAAAACTCAACTTTTCTGTAAACTTTAGTTAAAATCACAATTAAAATTTTTTTTAAAGTGCTGTGAGGGACCCCTCTAGAATGCTGAAGGGCATAGATGTCAGTCTAGAGACTAAAGTGCCCCTGACTCAGGCCATGGTCTTTGCAATTACTTGCTATGCATCAGAAAGCTGTACAATGACTAAGGATGCTTGAAGAAGAATCGATGCCTTTGAGTTGTGGTATTTGAGAAGAGTACTGAATGAATATGCTATGGACTGCCAAGAGAACAAACAGGACTGTCCTGGAGAGGGTAAAACCAAGTTGCTCCCTGTAGGCAAAGATTTTGAAGCTCTGTCTCACATACTTTGGGCATGTTTCCAGGAGGTACCAGTCCTTGGAGAAGGACTTCATACCTGGAGGGGTGAATTTACAGCACAGGAGAGGAAGATCTTAGATGAGATGGATTGACACAGTAACTGGTGTAAGGGGCAGGGGTATTGGTGACAGTAAGACTGGCTCAGAATAGGGCAAGTTTCAGAGCAAGTGTACAAGGAAGAGGTCGCTGTGAGTCGCAGGCAACTTGATGGTACCTAACAATAACAATTGCCTAAACCACCTATCTGTGGTCTTACATGGTTCTGTGAGGTTTGTGAAGGTATTACAGTGCATTTCAGATGCAGTAGAGGATTAGGATCGGTGTTCAAATTAGTGGAAACAGGCAAGCAAGCACAGATGACAAGTATCACCTCATGGGAATTGTGCACTATGTATCTTGCTGATAGTGACAGTTTCCCCATGTGCAGTTAGTAGAGGTCAGATATGGCCATTCTCATGTCACTCTATGAATGCAATACCATTCATGCTCTGCTTTTCATCCTCGGCATACCATGTGACTCTCTGAAGTAAAGTGGCTAATGTCTCAAATATCAGTGTTCATGCATTCCATTTCATTTTTACAACTTTTAGTTTTCCAACATTCATACTCCATACATTCTATGTTCCAACTATTAAAGGATGCTTGCAGCTGTTAAGTCTCATTTTGATTGACTTTCAATCTGGGCTCTACCTTTAACATTATTATCTATATTCCTCTATTCTTCAAAGGATTTTCAGAGGCTTGAAATTTCAGAAGAGGATGGCCAATCCTGCTTTCTAAACTATCTTATTCTGGGAGTTTTACTAAAACCTGTCCACTATGGGTAACTCCTTTGGTATTTGATACAGTGGTGGCACAGCTTTCACAACACTCACAGATACCTCAGTACAGCAAACTGAAGACAAGTGTTATACTAATTAGAACTATGGCTACAAAGTAATTAGCAACATTCAGATCATTCCGCCAATACAACACAGTGACAGGAAAAACTAGCAGTAATACAAATACCCAAGCTATAATTAGCAATATGCAAAGCATTCCCCTTCAAAAAAACGATTGTATCTCTAACAGAAACCATAAAGACAATTAGATACACAAATATCCTGGCTTTCTCTGACCCCAACTAAGACCCTTGATGGAACAGTTGGATGAGGTTCTAGAAAGTGGTATGACATAGAACTCAGCTGGATTCTTAGTCGGATTTCCAATGACAGATGCAGTCCTAGATGTGCTCACTAGTCAACAATAGGAAATTTGGAGGACAGCCATCTGGCTTACCGACTGGAAGAGACCCATATTTGTTCCATTCCCAAGAAATGTGATCCAACAGAATATACAATATCATTAATATCGCATGTAAGCTAAATATTGCTGAAGATCATTTAAAAATGGCTAAAACTATAGAGAACTGCCAGAATTTCAAGCAGGATTTAGAAGAGGCTGTAGCACACACAACATTACTGCTGTTATCAGATGGATCCTGGAAGAAAGCAAAGAATACCAGAAAAATGTCTATTTGTGCTTCATTGACTATGCAAATGCATTTGGCTGTGTGGATCCTTACAATTATGGTTACCATCGAGAAGAATGGGAATTTTAAAAGCACTTAATTATGCTCATATGAAAACAGGACCTAGAGGCTGTTTGCGAACAGAGCAAGGGAATACTTTAGGGTTTAAAATTAAGAAAGGTGTTTGTCAGGGTTGTGTCCTTTCTCCATACCTATACAATCTGTATGCTAAGCATGTAAGAGAAGCTAGACTACATGAAAAAGAATGTGGCATCAGGATTGGAGGGAAAGCCATGCAGATGACACAATCTTGCTTGCTGAAAGTGAGAAGGATCAAAGATTACAGCCTTCAATATGGATTGCATTTCAACATGAAAAAGACAAAAATTCTCACCACTGGCCCTACAGGAAACATGATAGATAGGATAAAAGACTGAAATTGTCAACTACTTTATCTTACTTGGATCCACAATCAACATTCTTGGTACCAACAGTCAGGAGATAGGAGACGTACTATACTAGGAAAGTCTGCAGCCAGAGTCCTTTCCATATGATTTGATGAGCAATGATGTTAATTTGAGGACTAAAGTGTGCTTGATTCAGGCCATGGTCTTTTTAATCACATGCTATGCTGCTGAGAGCTGGAGAGTGAATAAGTATGACAGAAAAAGAATTAATGCCTTTGAGCTGTAGTGGTGGAATATCCACTATTTCATGGGCTGCCAAAAGAACAAACACGTGTCTTAGAGAAGGTTCAGTCAGAGTGCTCTTTGGAGGCACAGATGATTAAGCTTTGCCTCTGGTGACCTAGTGGTAAGGAGCTGCACTACATTCCCTAAGGCAAATGGTTCAAATCCACCAGATGCTCCACAAGAGAAAGATGGGCAATCTCCTCCTGCACAATTAAACTGGCTCTGAAAACCTGCTGGAAGGTGAGTTATGAGTTGGTTCCAACTTGATGGTAAACAACAACAGATACTTGGGCACACTGCTAAGAGAGGCTATTCATTAGAGAGGGGCATCATTCTTAACAAGGTGGATGGACTGTGAAAGAAAGGAAGACCCTTGACCAGGTGGGCTGACCTAGTGACTGTGAAAATGGGTTCAAGAGGGTCAGAGATTGTGAGAATGGCACTAGATAGCACAGGGTTCGGATCTGTCATTCATAGGCTCGTTACGAGTCATACTTGACAGCACCTAACAACATGCCCCTCTTGCCCTTTGATATTAATCTGCAGGAGGAAGAATGTTGCATCAGGACTGGCAGAAGACTCATCAGCAATCTACATTATGCAGATGACACACCTTGCCTGCAAATTAAGAAGATGAAAAGTGCATACTAGGGTTACCATTTCAAAGATTTTTCAACAGGTAATAAAGTTGCACTAGCAAGTCCACCACTACACATTTTCACATAAAGAGATTTAAAAAGAATCACTGTAGCATTCTTTATAATAGACAAGAAATAATTAAAAATATCTTCAACAGTGAGACAAACATTTTACAGGATACAATGAAATAGCTAATTGTAGTTAAATGAACAAACTAGATCTTCATGAATTAACAAATTTCAAAATGTTACCATGAAAAAATATTGAGTGACATGTATGTCAAATTTAATACTATTTTGGTAAAATATTAAAACACAAAATTCAGTATCATGTATGATTCATGGATACAAGTACATATGTATAATAACTTGTCGCCAAGGATCTAGTATGTAAAAGGCAGTAGTATACTCCACAAGGCTGTGTATTCCGTTGCTGGTGGGTTTGAGGGGGGTTTTTTGGTTGGGTTTCTGCCCCAATTTAGAAATTTTTTTTAAAGCTTAATCACAAATACTGACATGCACTAAATTTCAATTTCTAGAAAGTATGAAATAGTACTCAAATTATGCCACCTTTTATGATATATCACACCCATATGAATAATATATACATAAATAGGACATGAGCATTGGAAGGGGTTGTGTTGTATATAAAAATCATATTATGCATGTTATCTGCATGCAAAATTGGATCAATTTTTCAAAATTTTTATTAGATGAGAAACTTTGTATTTCACAGTCTCTTCTGGTTATAAGAAACAAAATTCAACTCCTGTTAAAAGAGTTGTGCTGCCAACTTAAAGGCAGGTGGTTTGATTCCACCAATAGCAGTGAAAGCATGATGAGCATTCTCCTCTCCTACTATGTGATTTACAGCCTCTGGAAACCCACTGCAGATTCAACTCTGAGACAGCTCCAACTCCAGTGCAGTGAGTTTGAGTCTTTGCCATTAACTCACTGTATCTTTATAAATTGTGGCTTGCCTTTGTGCTGTCTTTTGAAAGTCTTTTGCTTAACAATTCTTGATCACATTATAGGAGAATTAAACAATTGTTTCTTATTTTCCACACGGTTTTATGGATGTTTCACAGGCAGACTGCAAACTGGGGTTCTGTTTTGTTTTTTCCTGGGGGTGGGTTTGAACTTCCAGCCTCTTAGTTAACAATTAAGTGTATCAACTGTACCACCCAAGACTTAAAAAAAAAAAAAAAAAGATAACAGAAATCTCAGGACTGTTGTTACTTAGGGTGAAAACATCTAATAGGAACTGGGTGGCTGAATGGCTGGACACAATGTAAGTATGACTACATTTTCCCCTCACAGGATAAAAGTCTGTTTAATTTTTACTTCTAGATGGTAACAGGTATTTGCTGTATTACTTTCCATCTTTCGTAAGTATCTCTATGTGTGTATGTATAGGGAGTTCTGATGGCCTAGTGGTAAGGAGCTGTACTGCAATTCCAAAAGCATGCAGTTCAAATCTACCAGCTGTTCAAAGAGAGAAAAGATAGGCAATCTCCTTCCATATGATTAAATTGCCTCTGAAATTTACTGGAGGGTCACCTATGAGTCAATTTCAACTCGGCAGTAAAAAAACAACATCTCTCTCTCTGTATATATATCTATCTCTATCTATATCTATATATGAAATCCCAAAAACAATGTGGCTCAAATTCACCAGCTGCTCAGCATAAGGATGGGCAATCTCCACCCAGGCAATTTACTATCTCTGAAACTCTGCTGAAGGGCAGTCATGGATCTGTTCTGACTCAAGAGTAAACAATAACATATATACATATGTAAGGAAAAAAATGAAATTGTACATAATGTTGTTTATCATCAAGTAGGACCAACTCATTGCTGACCCTCCAGTAAGTTTTCAGAGGCAGTGAACTGCTCAGGATTTGACTGCCCATCTTTTTCTCATAGAACAGCTGGTGGATTTGACCCAAGGACCTTTTGACTGACAGCACAAGAAAGTTAAAACAAATAAAGAAAGGGGGTTTTATTCCAATTTCCTTACTTTAGGGGGGGGGCAAATCAAACTAAATCCTAAGGAAATAAAACAGTGTCTAAAATATCACTTTTGTGCACTAGATCTTGAACATTTGAGGAAGAATCTTGTTAACTACAACTCAGAGCAACCTTATGGATGACAGATCTGAACCTTGCCCTATCTGGCATCAACCTATGACTGTGGAAGAGACCATCAATTACTCATATGCAAATTCAAACCAACGCTAAAGAACATGAAAGCAAGTCCATGAGAATCAAAATACAGCCTTGAGTCCATGCCAGATGAATTTAGAAACCGTTCAACTGAAGACCAGATGAGTTGGGGAGTGAAATCAAGGATATCATGCATGAAAAAAGCAAACAATCACTACAAAGACAGTAAGAAAGAATACCAAAATGGATGTCAGAAGAGACTATCAAACTTGCACTAGAACACTGAGAGGCCAAAACAAAGGAAAGAAATGCTGAAGTAACAGAGATGAACAGATGTCATAGGCAGCCCAGGAAGACAAACCAAAGTACCATAACAAAATGTGCAGAGAATTGCAGCTAGAAAAGCAAATGCAAAGAATATGCTTGACATTTCTCAAGTTGAAAGAACTGAAGAACAAATTAAAGTCTTCAGCTGTAATACCAAAGAGTTTTACAGGCAAAATATTTAAATCAGCCTACAGTTGTTGTTAGGGGCCATCAAGTACAACTCATAGGGACCCTATGAAAAACAGATCTATTCAGTCTTTTTCTCTTTTGCTGACTCCCACCTTTCCAAGAACATAACAATATGCCCAAAATATGCAAGGTAAAGCTTCACCATCTATGCTCTAAGGAGCACTTTGGCTGTACTTTCTCAAAGAAATATGTTTGTTCTTTTCTCTGTCCATAGTATATTCAGTACTTGTCTCTAACACCCCAACTCAAAGCTCTCAATTTTTCTATCATCTTTATTCACCAGCCAGCTCTAACATGCATAGCAAGTGATTGCAAAATAGTTTGAATCAGGCCTACCTTGATCTTTAAGCTGACATCAATCATTGCTCTTCAAAACTTTGCAGAGATCCCCAACAGCAGAATTCCCAGTACAGTACATCTGATCTGACTGCTGGTACCAAGGGTGCTGACTGTGGATCAAAGTAATATGAAATCACTTACAACTTCTGTCTTTTCTCCATCTATGAAGGTGCTGTCAACTGGTCCAGTGGTAAGCAATTTCTGCCTTCTTGATGCTGAAATGCAATTGATATTGAAAGCTATAGTTCTTGATCTTCTCCAGCAAGCACTTCAGGTCCTTCTTGCTTTCAGACAGCAAAGTTGTGCCATTGCACAGCACAGGTTGATGAGTCTTTCTCCAATCCTGATTCCACATTCTTCATGAAGTCCAGCTTCTCAAGTGATTTGCTCAGAATACAAATTTAATAGGTATGGAGAACGGACATAGCCATGACATACAACCTTTCCTTTCTAAACCATGCAGTGTTCTCTCCCTTTTCAGATGACAACTTCTTGATCTAGGAAATGTTTTGCATGAACACAACTAAGTGTTCTGAGATTCCCATTCTTCTCAATGTTACCCATAATCTGTTACAATACAGAGTCAAATGCCTTTGCATACTCAATAAAGCACACATGACATTATTCAAGTATTCCTTGCTTTCCGTCAGAATACATCTGATATCAGCAATTAATTCCCTGGTGCCACAGCCTCTTCTAAATTCAGCTTGAAATCTGACAGCTCCCTTTCAATGTACTGTTGTACTAATATCTGGATTACCTTCAGCAATATTTTGCTTGTATGTGATATTTCATGTTGTTCTAAAATATTCACATTATGTTGGATCTCCTTTCTTTCAACCAAAATACCAATCTCTTCTACTCAGTTCTCAAAGTCAAGCAGCAATACTGAAAAACTCAAGCATATGTACAAGAGACGCTTTGTTCTTTGTAAAAGAAGGTACAATAAATTGAGGTATGTCTTTGTCCAGGTTGACCTCAAGTCCTGCCTATTAGTGTCTTTCTGTTCTCAAATGTAGTAACACAAATAATAATTTGTCAATTCACTTTTTTAAAAACATATAATTCAGTTACACTGATAATGTTCATTGTACGCAACTACCATCACTATCTGTCTTCAAATCATTCCATCATCATTAACATAGAGTAGCTTTGATAATGTCATAGTTAGGGTAGTGGTTGTTGTTAAGTGCCATCATGCCGTAGATGGCTCATAGCAACCCTATGAATGAAAGACCTGAACACTATAACTTTGATTTTTTTTCCAAGTTCATAGTTTCCAGAGGCTCACTATTTCGGAACTGGATGCCAATCTTGCTTCCAAGCTTGTTTTAGTTGGGAGCTCCACCAAACACTGTCCACCATGGGTAACCATTATCACATGTGACACATCAGTGTGACAGTGTTAAGCATCACAGCAACCACGGCAAATGGTCAGGGTATCTGGTGGTTAACTAAGTCAGTGGTTTGACCGCACTGTTCAGGATAAAGGTGAGGTAACTTGCTTCTGTAAAGATGTCACACTTTTAAAAATACTATGAATACTACCAGAGAGCTCTGGTAGCCTAGTGACAAGGAGCTGTGCTGGCAATACAAAGGAACAGCATTCTAATCCACCAGCTGCTGTGCAGAAAAAAGATGGGCAATTTCTTTCCCTGCAATTTACAGCCTCTGAAAATGTGACAGGTCAGCTCTGGGTCAGTTCTGACTCATCATACACAACAACATGGTGCTGTTCTGTTCTTCCAGGTCACTGAGTCAGAAGCTACTAATGGCAGGAGGTTTTGGCTTTGTGGTGTATTGTCATAAACTTGGGAGCCTCTAAACAAAGACTACTCCTTTTTGTATCCTCTAACCACTGGTAACCACAAGTAAACGCTGGTCTCTGTACATTTGCCTATTTTATGTAAAAAAGGTACAATTTTACATTTATATAAAAGTGTAAAATGTGACTGACTTCTTTTACGCAGCACATTTCCAAAAATCACCTACATTATAGCATGTATAGAACCTTGCTTCTCACGGCTGAGTAAAATACTATATGTACAGACATTTTGTTTATCCACTCACCTGCTGATGAACACTCAAGTTGCTCCTACCTTTTAACTACTGAGAACACTGTACACCAATGTTCTACAATAAACACTGGTATACAAGCTTCTGTTTGAGTTCAAGCCTTTGGAGTAAATATCTAGAACTGTGCTAGTCACACGGCTTTGCTACACCATTTTTCTCCATGATTCTACCATTTTGGATTTCCACGAGCAAGAAATGAAAATTCTAATTTCTGCACATCTTAGTCAATACATCATTTTCATGTCGGCCATTCATGTGTGTATGAAGAAAATCTCCCAAAGGGTGGCAGTACTGAGCTGCTAGCCAAAATGTCAGCAGTTAAAAATCCACCAAACTGCTCCAAGGTATAAAGATAGGCAGGCTCCTCTCATTCACTGGTCAGAAACCCAACAAAGGGCTGCTATAATAAGTAGGAGACTTGACTGAATAGCAGTGGATTTATTTATTTGTATTTTAATGACTAATGGGGAGCACAAGTGACAATGTATAAAAGCATTTGGCTTCTAACCAAAAGGTCAGCAGTTCTGACCCAAAAATCCCAACATGGGAGAAAAGTAAGGCAGTCTATGTCTATAAATATTTCCAGCTTTGGAAACAATATGGGCTCATTTACTCCATCCTACAGGGTTTAATGACTAATGACCTTGAGCATCTTTTTATAAGCTTTTTGACTATTTATATGTCTTCTTTAGTGAAATATCTATTCCGTTGTTTTATCCAACTTTTAATTGGGTTTTGTCTTTTTGGTTTTCTTCCATCCTTTTCTTAAAGTTATTTTTATTTCTGTAGTCTAAAAGACTGTTCCTGGTCATACTTATCAATTCATAGTAGCTATTAATCTAGCCGCCAACTAGAAGGTTCACGGACTCAAAACATAAATAATATATGCCTAAAACTAAGTATGGAGAGAGAGAGAGAGAGAGAGGCAAGCTACCTTACTTGCTAACAGTGGATGAGCTCCACTCTTAACTTTATGTCCAGCTATCTTTCATTTAACCTATACAATGGAAAAATTTGAGAGTTACTATGAAGTGAGGAAGCGAAGGAACTAATTCTTACTGGGTAAATAAGACACTTTTTTCTTTTCAAGATACTTTGTAATAAAATGTAAATAATTCATTACCACTAAGTCATACTGATCAGTCACTATATTTCCTAAGCTGTAAATTGCCGGGAAGGAGAATGCTGTGGAGAATCTCCTGTGGAGCTGCTGATGGATTTGAACCAAAAGAGAAACACATCTTTTGGGTTAGTAGAACAACTCCCCACAGGCTACATCATCAGAGCTCTATATCTAACAGGATTCAATATGCAGAAATCTAGCTTTACATGCAAAAATTTAAAATTAACAGTCCTTCTAATTATTGTTGTTGTTAGGTGCAATCGAGTCAAAGACAAGTGACCCTATGAACAACAGATTGAAAGCTTGCCCTGTCTAGTATCATTCTCACAATTCCCTATAGGCTCAATACTCTTTGCCAGTACAATCTGAAGACATCATTCTTTTCGTTCACTATCCTCAGTTATTGTCAAATTTTCAGATCTGTATGAAGCAACTGAAAATACCATGGCTTGGATCAGGCCATATAATTAATGTGAGTCTTAGTCACACTTTAAGGAGGTCACGGATAGTCAATTTTCCCACTTCAACACACGTATGTTGTTTTTGTTGTTCTAATACATCATACTTACATATTCACATTTCAGTAATAGTGAATATCTTCCATTATACTATGACTTAACTGCAAGTTTAAAAAACAGACTGCATTTCATTCAACCATTTATGTATGTTTTGTTTCAGGGCATTTATTACAATCCCCACACTCAATCTTTCCATTTTCTCTGTATGCTCCTTGTTTCAATTCATTCTTGATCTTCTCCTTTCCCCAACATGAGCCTTAAGCTTGGAAAAATGCTGTCTTCCAAGATCACATGTGGTTAACTGACAACTGAATGTTGTTGTTACGTGCCATCGAGTCACTTGTGACTCATAGCAACCCTATGTACAAAAGCCCTAAACTCTGCTCTGTCCTGTGCCAATCGCACCGTCTCCAACACACCCAGCCCGATTACCCCAGTCACTGAATCAATCCACCTCATAGAGGGTCTTCCCCTCCTGCGCTGTCCCTCCACCCTACCAAGCATGAGATCCCTCTCCAAGGACCAGTCCCTCCTTACATGTCTAAAGTATGTCAGACGAAACCTCAGAATCCTTGCCTCCAAGGAGCAGCCTGGTTTAACCCTCTCCAGGATGAATCTATTTGTTTTCTTAGCAGTCCATGGTACACTCTTCTCCAGCACCACAGCTCAAAGGCATCAATTCTCCTTCTATCCTCCCTAGTCACTGTCCAACTCTCTGATGCATAACAAGTGATTGCAAAGACCACGGCTTGTATCAGACTCACCTTAGTCTCCATAGAGACACCATTGCTCTTCAGTACTTTGGAGAGGTCCCTAACAGCAGACTTTCCCATGGCAATGTCTTGTAATTTCCTGGCTACTGGTGCCAAGAGTGTTGACTATGGGTGGAGCCAACAACCTCAATCTCTTCACTATCCATCCTGATGCTGCCAATTGGTCCAGTCATGAGAATCTTTGTCCTCTTGACATTGAGCCTCAATCCATATTGAAGGTCACAGTCCTTGACCCTCTGCAGCAAGTGCTTCAGGTCCTCCTCAGTTTCAGCAAGCAGGGTTATATCATCTGCATGATGGAGACTGTTGATAGATCTTCCACCAGTCTTGACCCCACATTCCTCCTCATAGAGCCCAGCCTCCTGGATGCTCTGTTCTGCATACAGGTTGAAAAGATATGGAGACAGGACACATCCCTGGCATATGCCCTTCCCAATTTTGAAGGATGCAGTGTTCCCTTGCTCTGTTCTGACGACTGCCTCCTGATCCAAGTATAGGTTTCTCATCAGCATGATCAAGTGTTCTAGGATTCCCATTCTTCTCAGAGTCAGCCCCAATTTGTTATGATCCACACAGTCAAACGTCTTTGCATAATCAATGAAACACAGATATACACTCCTCTAGTATTCCCTGCTTTCAGCTAAGATCCATCTAACATTAGCTACATTATCCCTAGTACCACAACCCCTTCTAAACCCAGCTTGGACTTCTGGGAGTTCTCTGCTGATGTGCTGTTCCAGTTGTTTTTGGATAATCTTCAAATAAAATCTTGCTTGCATGTGAAATCAATGATATTGTTCTAGTTTCCACACTCTGTTGGGTCACCCTTCTTTGGAATGGGAACAAATATAGATTTCTTCCAGTCAGTTGGCCAAGTGGTTGTTTTCCAGATTTCTTGGCACAACTTGGTGAGCACGTCCAGGGTAGCATCTGTTAGCTGTAATATGTCAAACCTCATGTTATTTATCTTTATTTCTTTCCTAGATCTATTATTTAACTTAAAATTGTGCCACAGGAGATTGTTCAGTTCCAGGCTCAAAGTACGGCAACAGAGGCAGAGACCTGGAGATTTCAATATTCTTCTTTAGGCTCAAGACTGGCATTACTGCAACTTTTACTTTGGTTTACATTTACCTTTCAATCTATTCAGGATCTTCTATTGTGCTCCCTTTCAGGGTAGTTAGCTAGACACCACCTGGTTCTTTGGGTCTGAGGGTCCTAGAAACTGAAGATCACAAGGTCATCTCGTGCTATGGACTATTTCCAAGTGTCTTTGATTTATTTCACCCTATTTTGCTCCAGAGAAAGACCAATGGCTGCAACTTAAGATGTTCATTCACAAACTTATATTCCGTCTGACCCCCACGACTTGGTCTCTCAGAGTGTTTAGATAATGGTTCTACCGTCTGCATAAAATACAAATTTTCAAGTTGATCTGCCACATATAAGCATAATAATGGGTGTAGTTCCCTTCATTTGCCCATATCTGTTCATTTTCTCAGTTTGCCTATGTATCAACTTGTAGATTAATGTTTGTTAGGGAGCAAGGATACACTGCATGGTTCAAAATTGGGAGGAGGATCCAACAGGGATGTATTCTGTCTCCATACCTTTTCAATGTATGAGGAGGAATGCTGCCTCAGAATTGGAGGAAGAATCATCAACAACATGTGTTATGTGAATGACACAAACCCTGCTTGCTGAAACGGAGGAGGACCTGAAGTGCTTGCTGCTGAAGGTCAAGGACTGCAGCCTTCAATACAGATTGAAGTTCAACATCAAGAAAACAAAGACTCTCACCACTGAGCCAACTGGCAGCATCAGTATGGACGGTGAAGAGACTGAGATTGTTAACAATTTTAGTTTACTTGGCTCCACTGCCAACACTCTTGGTACCAGCAGCCAGAAAATCTAGAGACAGATTGCATTGGGAAAGTCAGCTGTCAGGGACCTCTCCAAAGTACTTAAGAGCAATGATGCCAGGATGAAGACTAAGGTGTGCCTGATCCAGGCTTTAGTCTTCACAATTGTGTGCTATGCATCAGAGAGCTGGACACTGAATAGGGATGAAAGAGAATTGATGCCTTTGAGCTGTGGTGCTGGAGAAAAATGTTTAATATACCATGGACTGTTAAGAGAACGAACAGGTTGGTCCTGGAGAGGGTGAAGGTGGCTGCTCCTTGGAGTCAAGTATTCTGAAGCTTTGTCTGACATACTTTGGGCATGCTTCAAGGAGGAGCCAGTGCTTGGAGAGGGACACCATGTTTGGGACAATGGAGGGACAGCAAGACCCTCGATGAGATGGATCAATTCAGTGAGTGGGGTAGTGGGAGTAGGTGTGTTGGAGACAGTGAGGGTGACACATTGTAGTTCAAGGTTTGGCTCTGTTGCTCACTATGAGATGTAGTCAACTCCATGGCACCTAACAGCAACCACCTAACATGGATAATTCTAGAAGACATTATGCTGACTCAAATAGACCATTACATAATAAAACCCTATGTTACTGTTATTGTTACATATTGCTGAGTCAGAATCAACTCATAACTAACTCTCCAGCAGGGTTTTCAGAGGCTATAAATTGCATGGAGGAGACATTATTGTGTGATCTTTATTGTGTGGTGCAACTGGCGGAGTCAAACCATGGTCCTTTGAGTTGGCAGGACAGCTCCTTACCCACAAGACCCCCAGAGCTTTTTGTTGTTGTTATGTGCTGTCGAGTTGCTTGTGACATGCTGGAGTCCACTTTGACAGTCACTGTCAATAGTACATGGAGAAAACAGATGGAAAAGTACAATGACAGGGAACTTCCAGAAAGTCAAGCTGGACCACAAAGATACCGTGGAAGGAGGGATATCGTTGATGATATCAGATAGATTTCAACTGAAAATTTTTTGGATCATAACAAACTATGAAGAACATGGGAATTTCAGAACACTTGTGTTCCTGAGAATTCTAGTCCCAGACCCATAATCTGTTGTCAATATTGCTGTTTTCATGTGCTGTCAAGTCGCTTATGACTCATAGCAACCCTATGTACAACAGCTCGAACCTTGCTCTATCCTGAGCCAACCTCATCATCTCTAACACACCTACCTTCATTACTCTAGCCACTGAGTCAATTTATCTCATCCAGGGGTCTTCCTCTCCTGAGCTGTCGTCCCTTCACCTTCCCAAGCAATATGTCTCCAAGGGCTGGTTCCTCCTTGCAACATGCCCAAAATACAGCCAATGAAGCTTGAGAATCCTTGCCTCCAAAAAGCAGCCTGGTTTCACCCTCTCTAGGATGAACCTGTTTGTACTCCCAGCAATCTATGGTATATTCAATACTCCCAAACCACAGCTCAAAGGCATCAGTTCTCCTTCTGTCATCCCTAGTCATTGCCCAGCTTTCTGATGCATAGCAAGTAACTGAGAAGATCCTGGCCCAGACCTGACATCGTTGTTCATCAGTAGTCTGCAAAGATTACTGACAGCAGACTTTCCCAGTGCAATTCGTCTTTTGATTTCTTAGCTGCTGGTATCAAGAGTGCTGATTGTGGAGCCAAGCAACTGGAAGCTGTTAACAATCTCTTTCTTATTTATCATGATTTAAAATCAGGAAAGGTGGGAGTCAGGGTTATATCCTTTCTCCATACCCATTAAATTTGTATGCTAACCAAATACTTTGAGAAGCTATCCTGTATGTAGAATGTGTTATCAGGAATGGAGGAAGACTTATCAACAATCTGAGTTATGCAGATAACACTACTTTGCAGAAAGCAAAGAGGACCTGAAATACTTGCTGCAAAAGATCCAAGAGTACATCCTACAATAGAGATTACATTTCAACATCAAGAAAACAAAATCTTCACCCTTAGACCAACAGGCAACAAAATGATAGATGGGGAAAGACTAAATATGTCAACAGTTTCATTTCACTTGGATCCACAATCAGCATCTTTGGTAAGAGCAGTCAAGAAATTAAAAGATCTGATGCACTGTGTAAATCTGTCATAATGGACCCCTCCAAAGTACTAAATGGCAAGGATGGCATTTTAAAAACTAAGGTGCACTTGATCCAAGCCATGGCTTTTTCAATTGTTCCTGAAAGTTGGGACATGAGTAAGAAACAGAGAATTCTCAATACCTTTGAATGGTTGTGTTGGAGTACTAAATATCCCATGGACTGCTAAAAGAACTTCATCGTGTCTTGAGAGGTAGTGTATGCAGGGTGCTCCTTAGAAGCAAGGACATCTTCGTCTCACATACTTTAGGCATGTTGTCAGAAAGGACATGGTCCTTCAAAAAGACAAAGCTTTGTCTTTCATATTTTGGAAATGTAGCTTGGCAAGGCTTTTCCTTTGAAAGAGATATCGTGCTTGGAAAGATGGAGGGTTACCAAAAGAGAAGACGACCCCCTAATAAGATGGACTGACTAGGTGACTTCAGCAATGGGCTCCAGTGTTTCAGAAATGAAGAGGATGGTACAGGATAAGTTAGGGTTCAGGTTGGCTGTTCACAGGTTCGCTATGAGTCATACTCAACGTCACCTAACAACAACATAGTAATGGGCTCAAATACGTTTAAGATTGTAAGAACAGCACAACTTCAAATCTGCTTTTTAATTGAAGGGCACCTGCTCTTTTTAGGTTTCTGTACTTTTATCCTTTGATTTTCTTAAATTTGACTTTCTGAGTTACTTGAAAGCAACATATTGATGTTTTCTTATCTATTTTGCCACCCTAAACTTATGCATACAAACCATTTACATTCAGTGTCATTATTGACAAGTATATATTTGCTGTTGTTTTTATTTTTGTTGTTTTTTTTTCCTTGTGCATACTACAGAAATGGATCTGACTGGCACAAGAGATTGCCCCTCCTTCTCCATCAGAGCATCTGGTGGACTCAAATGGCGTGCCTTAGGGATTGCAGCGCAGCTTCTTGCCACTAGGCCCCAGAGCCCATTCTATATATTATTACATGCTGAATTTGTTATTGGGTTTTTCCCCAAAAGTTATTATATGTTTTTAGTAAGTATAATTTGTCTAAAAGGATTAATAACCATCTTTGCCATTACCTTCCTATGCTTAAAATAGGACTTTCTGCCTGTACATTATCTTAACTTCCTCTCCATTTAGGAGCTCTGTTAATAATCCACTTATTCTCACTTCTTACTTTGTAACTGGTCATTGTTTATAGATTTCTATTCCTAGTTCTTGTCAAAATTTAAAAAAAAAATTCAACATTGTAAGTCTATTTAATTTTTTAAAACCCCCAGGTAGTGGTATTGTGTCTTAATCTCAGTCCTGTTCTGTGACTTTACTGAATCTTGTGGTCGCTGTTTTGTTCCAAGGTGTATTTTAGCATTTCTTGTAAAGCTGGCTTGATTTTAGCACAATCTCTATTTATCTAGAAATTCTCTAATTTCACCATTTTATCTGACATTTTTGCTGTATATAAAATTCCTGGCTGGCAGAATTTTTTCTTTTATAGTTTTTATATATCTATTGATGCCATCCTACTGGCTTTTACCCTGCATGGTTTCTAGCTGCACAGGTAAATATTTTGTTTTACCCAAGATGCTCTCAAGACTTTTTTTCCTTGTCTTTGTTGTTATGTGCCATCAAGTCGTTTGCGACTCATAGCAACCCTATGTACAAGAGCTCTAAACGCCGTTCTATCCTGTGCCAACCTAGCCATCTCAAA
>NW_006400318.1:188170-191928 GCF_000299155.1 Elephantulus edwardii
TTGCATGTGATATCAATGATATTGTTCGATAATTTCCACACTCTGCTGGGTCACCTTTCTTTGGAATGGGAACAAATATTGATCTTTTCCAGTCAGTTGGCCAGCTGGCTGTCCTCCAGATTTCCTGTACAACTTAGTGAGCACATCTAGGGCAGCGTCTCTTTGTTGAAATAAATTAACTGGTACGCTGTCAACTCTTGGAGCCTTGTTTTTTGCCAATTCCTTCAGAGCAACTTGAACTTCCTCCTTCATCACCATATGCTCTTGCTCAGATGTTATTTCAAGAAATTCCTCTGTGTCAGCCAATTTGGTTTTGGAAAATTTAATTATATTACTTTCTTTTAGGTCTGGCATGTATGGGGTTTTTAGAGTTTCCATGTTTATTCTTAGTTTACTCACAGTATCAGGGACATTTTCTACTAGCAAACAGTCAACAAACCTTTCCAAAGGTTTGTTTATGCCACCTCCTACTCTGGAATTCTGATTACACATAGGTTATTGCTCTTGAAGTGTGGATCTTGTGTGCAGTCCAGTCAGAACCAACTCATAGCTGACCTACCAGTGAGTTTTCAAATTCTATCAATCACACAGGAGGGGACTGCTCATCTTTCTTCTACAGAGCCAAAAATAGATTGAAAATGCCTGTCTTTGGGTTGAAAGTGCAACTCCTTACCAATAGTCTCCCAGAAGGTCTTGACATAATGGGTAGGGGTTAACCCCTTTCTTCATTCCTTTTTCTGGTTTCCCTTTTCACAAGCTCATAAGAAACATTTGTTTTCTAAACCACTGATCAGTTAAATTGAATCTTCCTATCTTGGCAATTTTAAAGATTATTTTTGGAGTTTCTAGGGGTTATTTTTGTATCACTTCTAGTGTCTCTTTTATATCATTTCTAGTTTTCTCTATTTTGTTCTTGTAATGTTTTCCTGAATTTTTTCATAGTATGGTCTGATTTTGCCTCAGTTTTTTATATGGTTTCCCAAGCTTTTTGAAGGTTCAACATATGCACCTTTTGATTATTTATCTGGTAGCTCTAGCACCTGTTATACTTCTACTTCAAATTATTGTTTATTTTGTCCACCAACATGTGTCACCATGCCTTACCCTTCTTAATCTGAAGCTGTTCCCTGTATCCAAGACATTTTGGCAATGCTGAATTTACTTACTGGTTATGTGCAGGTTTGTTTCATCTGGCTTTGTTTTGAATCTTTCTGTATTCAGACAAAGGCACTCTATTTTGCATGGAGTTATGTACTGATCAGACTGAAATATTGGCAGTTTAAATCCACCAGGCACTCCATTAGAGAAAGATGGGCACTCTCCTCCTGTAAAGATTTACAACCTGAGAAACCCAATGGTGGATTGCTTTAAGAGTCAGCTCAACAGCATTGGATTTTGTTTGGTTTGAGTGTATCCATGGTCTGTGTTTGGCCTTAAACAGCTGAAACCAGTGGAAGAAGTCCCACATATCACAGGAATTCATAGCCCACTTTGCTCAAGGTCTACTGCCCCAGGCGTCCATGGACTGGCAGTCAGTTTGGTGTTGGTGATATGAGATAGTCCTCCATAAACTAGGTAGGTATCCCTCTTCAGCCTCTTGGCTGCTAGGGGTGGGGAAACGGAATCCTCTAGTCACTAACGGATGTGGTGGTGGTGGTATGTGCTGCTAAATCTGAACTGACTCATAGCTGATCCTCCAGTGGATTTTCAGAGGTTAATTAATTTTAAGGGAAGAGAAGGTCCACCTTTCTCTCTGGGTGTAGCTGGTAGATTAAAACCATGTGCCTCTGAGTTGGCAGCACAATTCCTTACCAGTAGGTAGAAAAGAAAATAAACTTACCACACAAACAAAAAAGTTCTTTGCTTACAATTCAATGACTAGAGCAGGAAATCAATCAGTTCTTCTAAACTCAAAGTGGGAAGAATGCCAAAAGCCCAGCATACTCTTTCTTTCCCCTCAGCACAACTCCCAGGTTCAGAGGACTCCAGGGAATTAATAGCCACAATGCCCCTTTTACTGATTTGCTACATCTAATAATGGTAGACATACTTTCAAAGACTTCTCACTTGTATCCATTTCCTGGAAGAACTTTCCTCTTCCAGGTCTGTCCATCTTGTTTCAGTTCTTCACCTATTTTCAATGTGGATTCCATGAACTTTTCTCCGTGCCCAAAGGTGTTGTCATCTGGATCTTAAAATGGCCATCTCTTTCTCTCATCTCTCTCAGTAGTCAATCAAAAATGTTATTACCCATTTGCTGCTCAGGGCCATATGCTTTCCTGTTCCTGAGGGACTAGAAAGAGTGTCACCATGACACCATTCTAACTCCTCTACTATTACAGCCAACTTCTGAACACTTTCATTCAATCTAGCAGAGTGTCATTTAACTCCAAGTGTCAACATATTTTATGTAACCAATGCCATGTAACATACAAAGAATCAATTTATATGTTGTGGTCAAGTACCACTGAGTTGGCTTGTAGCAAACCTATGTACAAAAGAACAAAATCCTTCCAGAACTCTATTAACACTTTCTTTTTATGATTGAATCCTATTCCATTGTTTATCAATCACATGAGTAGAATTGCTGGATGGTAAAACATATGTTTATCTTTTTAAGGAATTACTAAACTGTCTTCCATAGTGGCTACACCAGTTAGTACGCATGCAACATATAATACTCAAGTGACACATATTTATATTTTTCACTACCAAAACAAAAACTAAAAATTCCTGGCAAGAGTAAATGTTTAATATCCTATTTACCCTGGTGGGAGAAGGATGAGCCATCTCCTCTTGTGCAATTATCTCCCTCTGAAATCCCATCAGAGGGTCACCTATGGGTTGGTTCTAATTCTATGGTACACAACATTTATCCTGAGAGGAACAAATAGGGAAGTGGTTTGCTACAAACCAGAATGATCGGAGTTCAATCTTATCCATAAACATCTCAGTTGACAGGACCAGCAATCTACTTCTGAAAGACCATAGCCATAAAAACCCAACTGGACACAATTTCCCTAATTCTACTCTGCTGCCACGAGTCAAAATCAACTTAACAGTAACAGATGGGGTTCTTCTTTTTTATAAAGTTATCAATGTGGCATGAACAGATATAATTAAGAAATAATTATTATTAAAAAATTAGAAATAGTACATCACTTTTTTTTAATAGTACATCACTTTAAGACTCAAAGCTTTATATATAAAACACAGATAGTTGGGAATTTTTATTCTTTTCCTTCCAAAAACCAGTTTTCCATCTGACAGGAGAAAAATGTTTTTCTTGGCAGTGTGAAGAAACTCCTACAATGGTAAGTAACTTCAGCACTAAAAGTATCATTTGAGAAAAAGAAAATTCATTTTAAAGAAGATAATGTTTATCAAAGCTGAATGGTACATGCATAGTTTTTATTCTCTGTACTTTAATAGGAAAAAATTAGTATCCTGCATCACAAAAACTATGAAGATAAATGAGTTAGGATGGTGACAACACAAGGTAAATCGAAATCAATATTCAAGAAAGATTCTAAAATTTTCAAAAGCTTGAAATTGTTAAATCATCCCTTCTGGTAAAATGTGAAAACAGTAATACAGAGAAAGGATACAGCCTGACACATGTTGTTGTTGTTATGTGCCATCGAGTCGTTTGCGATTCATAGCGCGACCCTATGTACAACAGCCCTAAACCCTGCTCTATCCTGTGCCAATCTCATTGCCTCTGACACACCCATCCCGATTACCCCAGTCACTGAATC
>NW_006400318.1:193593-207670 GCF_000299155.1 Elephantulus edwardii
CTTCCCAATTTTGAACCATGCAGTGTTACCCTGCTCTGTTCTGACTACTGCCTCTTGGTCCAAGTATAGGTTTTGCATTAGCACGATTAAATGTTGTGGGATTCCCATTCTTCTCAGAGTCAGCCACAGTTTGTTATGATCCACACAGTCAGATGCCTTTGCATAATCAATGAAACACAGATAGACATTCTTCTGGTATTCTCTACTTTCAGCTAAGATCCATCTTACATCAACTACAATATCCCTAGTACCACAACCCCTTCTAAACCCAGCCAGGACTTCTGGCAGTTCTCTGCTGATGTACTGTTCCAGTAGTTTTTGGATAATCTTCAGTAGAATCTTGCATGTGAAATCAATGATATTGTTCTGTAGTTTCCACACTCAGTTGGGTCGCCCTTCTTTGGGATGGGAACAAATATAGACCTCTTCCTGTCAGTTGGCCAAGCTGTTGTTCTCCAGATTTCTTGGCACAACTTGGTGAGCACATCAACGGCAGCATCTGTTAGCTGAAATATGTCAATTGGTATACCATCTATTCCGGGGGCCTTACTTTTTGCTATTTCCTTCAAAGCAGCTTGAACTTCTTCTGCCTCCATCACCATAGGCTCTGGCTCAAATGCTATTTCATTAAATTCTTCCGTATCTGCCAATTCCTTTCGATACAATGACTCAGTATATTCCTTCCAACTTCTTTTGATACCTCCCGGATCATTTAACATTCTGCCTAAAGCATCCTTGATTGTAGCAACTCGAGGTTTGAATTTGTACACATATCTTTCTGTTATTAAACCATGGAGTTTTCTCTTGCTCTTTTAGAAAAACTGCTTCTTGGTCTATGTATAGATTTTTACATGAGCACAATTAAGTGGTCTGGTATTTATATTCCTCTCAATATTATCTACTATTTACCTGTGATACATGAAGTCAAAATACTTTTGCATATTCAATTAAAAAAAGCAAACATCTTTCTGGTATTCTCCTTTTCAGCCAAGATCCATCTGACATGAGCAATAATATCCCTCGTTCCACAGCCTCTTCTGAATCCAGCCTGCATTTCTGTTACCTGTCAATGTACTACTCTTACCACTGTTTAGTAATCTTCTGCAAAAATTTACTTGCATGTGATATTAATGATATCGACAATATTATCCTACCATTCTCACATCCCATTAATTTCTGCATCAGGATTGGAAGAAGACTCAGCATCCTACAAGATACAGATGACACAACCCAGCTTGTGGAAATAAGTGGAAGGTAAAGTCTTGAAGCATTTACAGAAAGACTACGGCTTCTCAACATCAAGATAACAAAAATCCTCACAGCTGGGCAAGATTATGATTTCAGAAAAGACTGAAATTGTCTATTACAATTTGACCTGGACCCAATCAATATCCATGTTAGCAATCGTCAGGAAATCAAAAGACATGTTGTACTGGGAAAATGTGTCATTAAAGCTCTAAAGAGTAAGGATGTCAGTCTAACGGGTATCTGACCTAAGCATGGTGTTCTCAACTGCTTCATATGTACATGAAATTTAGACAATGAGTGAAGAAAAATGAAGAAGAAATGATATGCCTTTGAATTGTGGTGTTGGCAAAGAGTATACTGAATATACCAGGGACTGCCAAAAGAACAAGCAAATCCACCTTGGAGGAAGTGTAACATTGATGACAACAATGATACTATAAAGAGGCACCAGCCCTTGGAAAAAGGCATCGTGTCTACAAAATCAGGGGTCAGCTAAAGAGGAAGACCCTCAATGAGAAGGACTGACTGCAGCAATGGGCTTGACCAGGTGCAAACTACAAAGATAACACAACTGGATAGGGCAAAGTTTCTATCTGTTGTTCACAGAATCTTTATGAGTTGTAGTCAATTCCACAGCACCTAACAACAATGTCAAACACAGAAGTATGAATTGACAACATCTTCATTCAGTCTACCTATTGTGTCAATTGTGAAAATATCTTTTATTGAAGAAAGCATATACAACAGGCACATATTAATAAAAGGAGAGGAAAGAATATAAAAGCAGTACAAGTCTGCAATATCACAAAACCAAATCTACTACAATTATGTTGATTATAATACATGGCAATCCTCTAAAACATAGTAAACCTGCCCATTAGGTCTCCCAGGCTGCAAACCTCAACAGGAGCAGAATGTCTCCTATATCTTGCAAGGATTTTAACCACTGGCCTTTCATTTAACAGTCTGAAATGTAATCTATGATGTGACTAGGTCTTCTGGCAATATCACACTGATAATTCTCATTTTGTTGCTTTAACTTAAACTTACAAATCCAAAAGGATACAAAAACAGCAACTGCTGACACACAATGAGTTGGTAAGAGTAAATATCATTAACCCTACACTTGTCCACCAGTCAGTTTCATTTAAGGGAGATTTCTATCCTCCTTATTTAACAAGTATTTAAAGCTCCTATTTTACCTTCCATGCATTTATTCAATAAGTGCTGACTTGAATACTTCTACATATGATTCTGTTCTAGAGTCCATATGTGGTTATTTCACAAAGCAATCCCTAATCAGATTTCCCAGAATTGAACTGAAGGAATAAGCTTAGCCATTACAATTCTATGTTCCCCAAGCCACTCTTTCTTATAAGCCAAAATTAAAATTCACTTAAAGAAAAATCACACAGTAAATAATTCCTGAAATATTATCTGTAAGGTTAAAAATGCTAGTAGTGAAAAGTATGAAATTATACTAAAGTTCCAATCACCTATCTACCCTTAACCAGTTGGTTTTCATGGAAAACTCACTGGTTACGAGAAATATTTCCCAGAGTATTAATTTCTTTTTCTAAGAACAATCAAATTTTAAAAGTTTTAACCCTCTGAAATAAAGAAAGTATACCTTCAGCTGCAAGAGAAAGGAATAAAGGCTTAGAAAGCTACTCACCATGCTTATAAGTAGCTAAGAAACTAGAGAAATGTTATGTTGCTTCCCTTACACCGTTCCTCATGTATTTTGTTTACTGATCTCACTGAGACTGTAAAGTACTCACAATTTTTACACATAATTTTAAAGAGTTCACTATCTAAAAGCTTAAAATCTAACAGTAATTTATTTCAGCCAAACTTCATGTGCAAAAGAAAGGCTCATAACACTAATTCATTCCCACATATGCCTATTACTAAACCGTCTTTTTGATTGATCATCCATGATGGTATTCATGTGCTAAAGATGTGAGATCAAAACATGAGAGGTAAGTGCAGCAATGAATGAATGGAAATCCAAATTCTCTGTAAATGTTCATTAAAATTATTTTAAAAAATGATTATTTTTATAAAACAATGTATGAGAATGATCGTATGAAACATAATGTGACTGAAAGAATGTGTGAAACACAATATATATGATTGAAACACAATGTATATAAATTTTGTATGCAAACCAGTATAAAATAAAAATAATTTAAAAAAAAACAAGGGGTCATTTCTACAATTAAATACAACATAACAAAGATATTCATGGAACATTTATTGATAAGTCATTTCATTAAAAAGAAAACTTGTTCCTATACTGTTTACATACCTTAAAGATTTGTTCCTTTTCAAACATTAAGAGAATACACAGGGTAAAAACTGTCTTGGTTCCTCAATTATGCTCAAAAAGTGAGCTGTATTAAGAAGTAAATTTCTGGAATCTTAACATTAATTAGCATTTATTTGTAATTAGTTTCATTTTAACCTCTATTAGAACAAATGTCGTTCTCTGTATAACTGCTGTGGTCATAAGAAATTCATTGGTGCATCTTGCTAAATTATTTTTATTATGATGTAGAAAACATTCACAGATCTCGAGAATGACAAGTAGATAATGAAAAAGCACATGCAACTATTTCTTCTAGCAGGTAGGTAAAGAGCCCTGGACAATGCAGACAGTCCAAAGAACTAAACGCTGGTGGTGGCTCTGCTGCCTGGGCAGCTTTAGAAAATTACTTCAAATTTTTTGCATTTCATTTTCCGCAAGTGTAAAATTAATAGTTGATCTTGGGGATGACTTAATTCAGTTTATATACCTATAACCAGTAAGATAGACACTTCCCCTCAGAAAACACAAAGAGTATTCACAGGCGACAGATAATGTAATTTTAATTTAAAACCATTTCATACATACACTCTCTTTCTCTCTCTCTCTCTCACTCACACACACACACACAAACACACACAGTTGGAGGTTGGACAAGTCAGTGTTGTATTATGGTTTTAAAATGATAAAACAATAAATTTACAGTAGTTGGGAAATAAGTGATGCTGAGTACACAAAACTGCGATACAACAGAAGGGCATAACTTCACTATGTAATAGTTTCCTAAAAAATTGTTTCATTATTTCAGATGCTTGAATTGAAAAATTTAGATATGGATATAGTTTGGAAATACTCTACTGCCTGCAATCTTCAGAGATGCTGATTTATTTTTGGAGGAAAAACCGACGGGGATCTTGAAAAAGAATGATCTGAAGTTTAAGAGAGCTATCTTCCTATTCCAAGTGCCAGAGGTATGACCTCTGAGTTAGCAGCGCATCTCCCTGCTGACCACATCGGGGGCGGACTCAGAACCTCGTCACTGCTGACCTCTGGTGGGCTTGCAAGGCTGTAAACTGCATGTGAGGAGCCTGCGCATCTTTCTCCAGCAGAACTCCCGCTGGATTCGCTTCAGAGACACACCACCCTTGGGACAGCAGCACAGCACTGTGCAGGGTTACACTACCAGAGGTCCCTTGAGTGAACTGGACGAATGGACCAGAAATGTTTTCCTAACATGTGTGACTACTAAAAGTGCTCTTTCTTAAGAAGTCACCTTTATAGCTACAAAAAAAAAAAAAAAAAAAAAAAAAAAAAGCATTTAATTCCAAAACTGGTTATTTCCACCATACATTTTATTTCTCAAAAATTCTAAACATTTTTCTCATAAGTTAAAAATATCTTTAAGGGTACTTATGAATCAGAGGAGTTAGGAAAACAGTTCTTACCTCAACCAAATCGCTCAAGATCTACTGAGTACCGTAACATTTTATTAGTTCTATTTCTTGAATGTGATTATTTCATTTCAAGCTCCTCTCATCCTCCCTAAAAATCTGTAGCTCATCTCAATAGTGGAGGCAGTAGAACAATCCAAAACGGTCCTATCGGTCCTATCCATATTCTGACTGTAACTCTGGGTTGTAAACACCGTATGCTTGGTTTACGTTTTTAACAGCATCCTATGCCACTTTATAAAAATAATTTCAAACGGCCCGTTTCTAATTTAGTCTACGCATACGCTTTCAAGAATTCATTCTTAAATTCTAAGATTCTAAGTTCTTTTTTAACGCTTCATGAGCTAAACCACTTGTCATAATAACTTTTGACTTAACCAACCAAAAACCCCACGCCAATATGAGGAAGTTGCTTTTGCATCCTCTCCCCGGTGAAGGGAAAGAACAGACGTCTCCTGGGCTTGCCCATCTGCAGTTAAGGAGAACCCTGGCAAAGCTCCTAACTCGTTCAGTCGGCGAACCCCGGGACCTGACCACTCCAGGTCCCCAACAGTGCGCCTGGCCCTTCCCTCCGCCAGTCCCACCCCACAGCGCCAGCCCACCCGGTGCACACCCAAATGTGTTAACCGAGAACGTGAAAACAGCGCGCAGAAGCCTCCCCTTCAAGAGAACCATTCCCGCGCGGCCTCTGTGCGGGGCAGCTGGGCCGCCGGCCCCCAGCTCGCCCCGCCCCGGGCCCACTCTCCCCGCGGCCACAGCCCGCCCTCCGGCGCCGGGCCAGGGCTGACAGTTACAGGGCAGCAGGCGCGGCCAGCAGGGGCCTGCTCCTGGCACTCCCGAAACACGCCGACCGGGAGGGGGAGGGGCCCGACACTTGTCCGAGCCGACAGGACAAGGGAGGAGGGGCGGCGGCTCGGCTCCCTAAGCCTCCCCGGGGTGGGCCCCTCAGAGGAGACACTGACCTGCCGTCGCCCCCGCGCCTGGGCCGCGGCCCTCACAGCGGCGGCCGCCTCACTGGTCGTCGCTCTTGCCCGCCGCCTCCGCCCGCCACCGCCTCGTTCCCTTTCGCTGCCGCCACCGCCGGGGCTCATGCGGGACCCGTGCTTCCTTCTCCAGAGCCCAAGGCGAGCCAAAGGGGCGCCGGGGCCGCCGATGACCCCGCGCTGGTCTCCAGCCGCTCCGCCGCCGACTATCTACACCGAGCTATACGGCCCGGCTGGCTGGAGCTAGGCCGCGAACGACTCCGAGCGGGGCTCCCGAGGTGCCAGAGAAGAGGCGCCTGCGGCCAGGGCGCCAGGTCGACAGAAGTGAAGCTCAGGGCGGGCGCAGGTGCGGGCACTCCGGCTGTGAGCTGGTTAAGGGGCAGGAGATTGCGCGAGCTAGCGGAGGGCGGGGTGTTGGGATCCTGGCGAGGGTGGAAAGGGCCCTGTCGTCTCCCGTAGTCACCCCGAACCGAGCGCCACCATCTTGGGAGAAACGCGGATCTCGGTGCTGCGGAGCAAGCTGGGAGAACTAGCTGGGCCGGCCAAGTATCCCGACAAGCCCCGCGCGCAGCCAGGCTGAACGAGGCCTATGGGCGGGGCGGAGGGGCGGGGTCAGCATCCGGTCCCGCCCTCCTTCGTTCCGGAACCCCTCCCACTCGCCGTCACTCCCATCGCAGGCGCCGTAGCATAGGGGAAATGGCAGGTCGCTCTGCGGCGAGCCACCAGGTTCGGTCGCCATCTTGGGACTGGGCTGGGTGGTAGTCACTCCTTTGAGTCTTCGCTGTCAGTGGCGCAGCAAGTGGAGAGAAGGGAGTACATTCTGGAATCCTCTTGATTCTCTGTCTGGGGAAACTACTTTGACATGGATGATTCGACTCCGAATTTCTACAAGACATGAGAGAAAAGGGTATTGATACGAGGTCTCTAACCCGAGACCCTTTCCTTCCTAGCTACCTTTGGAAACCTTGCGGGGATGGAATGAGAATGCAAGGCAACAAGAGCATTAGTTTAATCCTCTTTCCCAACGTGTTGTGTACCTAGTACAGAGGAGCAGAACGGTATTTTCCTGATAACGCTGGTTTTCTTGTGTCAACGTTCAATAAAGAATGTCATCAAAAGAGAGACGTGGCCTTTTGGTTTACCTCAGTTGCTGGATAAAAACTAATTTTGATCTGTATAAAATTTGAACCGGTTTGGAACCCTGTGTCTTCATTGAAAATCACATGTAGCACCAGGGTCTTCATTATATTTAAAGGGGGGTTATTTATGCTTTTGCAATACTTGGTAGCATAGCTATAAGGGAATGACACTGATTTTGGTATGTCTTGCAACGTAGCTGATCTACCCTTAAAATACTGTGTACTCATCCATTCTCTGAGGTTTTCATACTAAATCGCACATAGCAGTTTAGTCTTTAAAGCATTTTATAAAATTTTCTTAGAGAATGAAAACCCCTGGCACCTGGTTGATCCTGATTAATAGTGACTAGTTGTTACTGTGTGACATGAAGTCAGAGTCCACTCATAGCTGAACCTTTCCTGGGTTTTCAGAGGCTGTAAATCACACCAGCTGGAGGATTCAAACGGGTGCCCCTGAGATAGAGTCCCATAAGGGATCCTTCTCCATTGGGCTTTCAAGACTACTCTCTTCACAGAGGCAGACTGCCACATCAGTCACCATTGGAGTAGCTAGTTGCTTCCAAACAGGGACCTTTAGGGTAACAAACAAGTCTTAATGATTGTACTACTAGGGCTCCAAGTCTGCTAATAATAACAGTATTAATCCATGTAAAATTAAAGGGTTTTTTAGTTAATGCCATCAAGTCATTTCCAATACAAAATGGCTATAAAATAGGTATAACTGCCCATGGTAATTCCCAGGCCATAATTTTAGTCTGAATGACTGCGACATCTTGCTCCCACAGAGACATGGTAAATTCAAATGGCTGACCTTTCAGTTAGCAATCATGCATTTAACCACTGCATCTGCACTGCTCTTATCCATTTTTTTTTCCAATTGTATTTGGAAGCTATTTTATACAGTTAATATTTTAAGTAGGGGGCTAGTTAGAATAAAAACTCATTGAAGTCAGAATGGAGTGATAGCTGACCCTTCAGCATTTCCTGAGGGTGGAAATTGCACTGTAGGAAATTGTCCTGCTTTCTCCAGGAAAGCAGCTTGGCAGATGTCAGTCACAGTACCAGCACAACCTTTAGATTAGCAACACAACTTTCTAGGCCACAAGGGCTCCCTAAAATTAGACTTAGCACCTTTTAAAGATTTATGTTTATTATAAAAACAGACAATCTCCAAGAATATTAATTCCTTTATTTTTTAGGAGTTTTGGAGGCCTGTTGTTTTAGAAGTAGATGGACTTACTTTTAGTCTGGAAGCTTTGCTGAAATCTGTCCACCACGGATGACCCAGCTGGTAGTTGAAGTAATGGCAACATAACTTCTGGGATTGCAAGAACTCACAAGTTACCACAGTAGAGCAAACCGTGTTGTATTCAGTGTTGTATTCAGAAATGCAAATTATAAAATAATACAAGTAGACAAATAGCCACAAAGCTATGGAAAATAGAAAACAAGTTGTCTACCTTAGGATTGTATATACCAGCACAGCTGAAGATTAGAGTTAGGTTGCCCAGGCAGGTAAGGGCTTCTGCTCATTTGAGTGGTGGCCAAGGCCTCAAGATGTGAGCCAGGTCACAGCACCTGTTCAGGTGTGTGTTGAAGGGTGGTGAACCCAGCCAAGGTAAGGGTTTCTACTGATCTCAGAGGAACCCAGCTGTTCTGCCTGACTAAAGAGGGTATCTTTGCCAGGTTAATGGGTGGGAGTAGGCAGGGTACGTAGCCACAGAAAGCATTAAGAGACTAACTGCCATACTGAACTGTCCATGGACTCTACAAATGTGGCTGTGGAGTATCCCAGCTAGAAACACCCAGTGAGAGGGAAGGATCTCAGTAAGAGGTGGTACCTCACTAGTCTGGGAACTCACTGCAGGTGAGATGTGGCACAGGCCATGGGAAGAACCTTGGGAGTTTTCAGCTACTGATACAAGACAGCTCATGCATGGCCTCAGGTAGAACTGGATAAGGGAATAGGGAGTCAATCCGCTAATACCGGGATTAAGTCCATGTAGAACAAATGCATGGTGTAGCAGTTTGAACTGTGTTTCCCTAAAATATTTGTTACCTTGCCTGAGCCATAATTTTTAGTGGTTTGGAAATATTGTAGTGATGCAGTCATTCCATTATTTGGTTGGCCAATCAGTTTTAAAATGTTAGGGTGCTATGCAGCACACCCTGATTACAATTTTGATCTCAGATAAGCAAAGTTTTCCTTAGGGTATGGCTTGCATCATCTTTTATCTTGGAAAAGATTCATGGAAACTTGTTGCCAGAAACATGGAGATATCCAAGGGATGTTGGGCCCACAGTTGTTAATAAGAAACATGTACATTAATCTTCCCCCAGAGCTGGCAAATCTAACAAAGGAAAAGAAAGAGAAGATACAAACAATGTTAATAAGAAATTAAATGGGTGACAATAGCATGACAACTAAATAAAATAAAAAGGATAATAACAGAATACTATACTGTTATTATGATGAAGAACTATACTCCAATAAATATGAAAACCTAAAGGAAATAGACAAACTTTTAGAAATGCACTACCTACCTGAACTAACACAAACAGAGATAGAATATCACTTAAAAAGGGAATTCTCATGGCTTGATTGTAAGGAGTTGCTTTGCCAACTCAAAGACACTTCCAATCCACCAGCTACTCCGTGGGCGAAAGATCAGCAATCCCCTCCTGGGTAGTTTACTGCACTAGCAGGGTCAGCTATGAGTCAGCTCCAACTCAGTGAAACACAACAACAAGAAAGAAAAAATTGAACAGATCATAAAAGCATGCCATGCCACCACCCATAAAAACTCTTGCAGCGGTAGATTCTACTGAATATTCAGAAAAGAATTGATACAGTTTTAATCCAATTACTTAAATATAACAGGAAAAGATGGAATGGACCTGACTTCAATTTCTGAAGCAAGCATAATAACTCTGGTAACTTCTGGTACCAAAGACAGGCCAAGACAACACAAAACAAGAAAATTGTTACAATTTTCCTTCCACCGTTTTTCTCTCCCAAATCTAATAATCCTCCACTTGCACAGTCCCAGAAAAAGTTCCATCCTCTCCCAAGTGTTCAGCCTCAGCAAGATTTGCTCATCTTGAATTGCCCCAACTTCTTCTACCACCCAGTCTTAGCTTCATGAACATAAACGTAAAATTCTCAGAACTCTAACTGATAGAATCCAACATCATATAAAAAAATTTATTATGATAAAATGGTATTTCGCATGCAAGGATAATTCAATGTATATATAAAAAACACCCCTGTGTAATTCATGGCATAAATAAAAACCAGGAAAATAATCACACGATCATGTCATGTTAATTGATACAGAAAAGGCATTTGATAGCATTCAACACTTTCCAAGTAAAAATGCTCAACTAAAGAAGAATAAGAAGGAAACTCTTGAACATGATTAAAAATATATATACAGACTGCTCCTTGAAGGCAAGGATTCTGAAGTTTCATCTGACATACTTTGGACATGTTGCAACGAGGGACAAGTCCTTGGAGAGGGACGTCATGCGTGGGAGGGTGGAGGGGCAGGGCAGGAGAAGAAGACCCTCGAGACGGATTGGTTCAGTGACTGGGGTAATGGGGCTAGGTGTGTTGAGATAGTGAGATTGGCACAGGATAGGACAGAGTATAGGGTTGTTGTCGCTAGGATTCTCAGGCGACTCGATGGCACATAACAACTACAAAAGCAAAAATGTCTATTGGTATTTTATCAATCCCTGGGGCCTTGTATTTTGTCAATTCCTTCGGAGCAGTTTGAACTTTCTTCTTCATCACCATTGCCTCTTGATCATGTTTTTTTCTTTTTTTTTCATTAAATTCTGTGTCAGCCAATTCTTTTTGGTACAGTGGCTCTGTATACTCCTTCCATTTTCTTTTGATATGCCCTGGGTCATTCAATATGCCGCCCTAGCATCTTTAAGTATTGCACTTTGAGGCTGGAGTTTATTCTTCAGTTTCTTCAGTTTAAGGAATGCTGAGCAAGTTTCTCTCTTTTGATTCTCTGACTCTAGAGCTCTTTGAACATTTCAATATAATATTTTGTTTTATCTTCACAATCTGCCCTTAGAAATCTTCTGTTCAGCTCCTTAACTTCCTGGCTTCCCTTTGCTTTGGCTTCTCGGTGCTCTAGTGCAATATTCAGAGTCTCTTCTGACACCACTTTCGATCTTTTCTTCCTTTCTCTTTATAATGACTTTTGAATTCTTCATGGATAATATTCTCGATTTCCTCCCACAGCTCATCTACTCTTCTTTAGTGTTTAAAGATTCAAATATGTTTTAAAAAAAGATTCAGATATGTTCTTGAGATGACTTTGAGTTGAAATGGGGTAGAAACAAGGTCAAATTTTGGTTTTTGTGGATTTGTTTTGTTTTTCATTTCCATTTGAACTTGCATAGGAGAATGAAATCAGCACCTGACCTAGTTTTCAGAGCTGATTGAGCTTCTCCAATGATTCCACAGATGTAATCCATCTGATCCTATGTAGACCATCAGGTGAGGCCCATGTTTATAGTTGCCATTTGTGTTTACTAGAAAGGTATTCAATGAATAAACCATTAATGGTACAAAATTCTATCATTCTATCTCCAGCCTTATTTCTGTCCCCAAGACCATGTTTTCTAACTTATAACCCTTCTTCCTTGCTTCCAACTTTTACATTCCAGACACTCGTTATAATGATTCTTGGTTGCATGTTCAATTGATTTTCAACTATGAACATTGTTAGAAATCTTCTATTTCCTCCTCCTTAGCTCTGGCTGTTGGTGCATATATTTGAGTGATAGTAATAGCAACAGGTCTTCCTTGTATGCATATGAGTATTACCCTGTCGCTGCCAGTATTTTATTTCAGGATGGAACTAGTCTTTCTTTTGAAGGACAACTACGAGGCCAACTGACTGGAACAGATCCATATTTATTCCCATTCCAAAAAAAGGTGATACCAAAGAGTGTGGAAATTATTGAGCAATATCACATACAAGCAAAATCCTGCTGAAAATTATCCAAGAATGACTGAAACAGTACTTTGACAAAGATTACCAGAATCACAAGTTAGGTTTAGAAGAGTCCGTGGCTCTAGGTATATCATAACCAATGCCAGATGGATCTTGGCTGAAATCAGAGAGTACCAGAAGAGTGTCTATTTGTGTTTTATTGACTATGCAAAGGCATTTGACTGTGTGGATCACAACACAATATGGTTAACCTTGAGAAGAATAGAAATCCTGGAACACTTGATTGCGCTCATGCAAAGCCTATACTTGGACCAGGAAGCAGTTGTCATAACAGAGCAAGTAAACACTTCATGTTTCAAAATCAAGAAAAGAGTGTGTTAGAGATGCATCCTTTCTCCATACCTTTCCAATCTATGTGCAGAACAGATCATTTTGGCGGCTGGCCTTTATGAAGAGGAATATGGCAACAGAATTGGAGGAAACGTCATTAATAACCTGCATTATGCAGTTAACCTTATCTGCTGAAACTAAGGGGGACCTGGATGAAGTATTTGCTGCAGAAGGTCAAGGACTGTAGTCTTCAATATGGATTGAAGCTCAGTATCAAGAAAACAAAGATTCTCACCACTGGGCCAATTAGCATCTCCATTATAGATGGAGAAGAAATTGAGATTGTTAACAATTTCAGCTTACTTGGATCCAAAATCAACACTCTTGACACCAGCAGTCAGGAAATAAAAAGATGAAGTGCATTAGGAAAGTCTGCAGTCAGGAACTTCTACAAAGTGCTAGAGAGCAGTGATTTCAGTCTAGAGACTAAGGTGTGCCTGATCCAGGCCATAATCTTTGCAATTACTTGCTATGTAGAAAGCTGGACAATGACTAAGGAGAACAGAAGAATAATCAATTCCTGTAAGTTGTGGTCCTGGAGAAGTGTATTGAAAATACATGGATTACCAAGAGAACAAACAAGTCTGTCCTGGAAATGGTGAAACCAGTTTTCTTCTTGGAGGCTAGGATATTGAAACTGTCTTACATAATTTGGGCATTTTGCCAGGAGGAACAAGTGCTTGGAGAAGGACATCATGCTTGGAAGAGGGGAGGGTCAGTACAGGAGAGGAAGACCCTGGATGAGATGGATTGACATGGTAACTGGGGTAATGAAGGTAGGCATGTTGCAGGCAGTGAGATTGGCTCAGGATAGAGCAGGGTTGAGAGTTATTATTTACAGGTTCTCTGTCAGTCGAAGTTGACTCAATAGCACATAACAACATACAAAAGCAATGACCAACATTAGTCTGAATAGAGAAAGATTCAAAGCATTGCCCTTGGAAAAGGGAATCAGACATAAATGCCCTTTATCACCACTCTTATGCAATATTGTATTGGAAACCCTAACTATAACAGTAAAATGTTGTTGTTGTTGTTCAGTACCATCGCGTCAGAACTAACCCATAGCTGACCTTCCAGATAGTTTTCAAGGGCCATTAATTGCATGAGAAGAGATTTCCCATCCCACAGAGCAGCTGGTATATTTGAAGGAAGATAAAAAGCATGCAGATTGGCAAAGAGGGAATTAAGCTCTCTATATTTGGAGAAGAGGGAGCTCTGATGATATAGTCTTGTAATATCACGGCTTGAAAACAAAAAGGCTTTCCTAGTCAACAACTTTGATTTTCACCATGAGTGGGTGGAAACTCAAAAACAGGGTGTATATAAAGTAATCCTTTGACAGCT
Organism: Elephantulus edwardii; assembly: GCF_000299155.1. Lineage (NCBI taxonomy): Eukaryota > Metazoa > Chordata > Mammalia > Macroscelidea > Macroscelididae > Elephantulus > Elephantulus edwardii. Next base: position 207,436 of record NW_006400318.1, read on the forward strand.
GAGTCCCAGCCAAAAGACACCAGCCAAGCCACTGTAGAACCCACCCACCAGGAGCAAGTAGGGAGCAACCACTCACCACCTTGTGACTCTGGAGATCAACTTACTGCCCCGAGCCTCCATAAGACCCTGGAGGAGCAACCACTTGAAAGCCGCCCGGAGACCCCAGAGGAGAAACCATCGGCCACTGCGTGACCCTGAGGAACAACCTCCCCCGTGTGACCCCAGAGGAGCAATG
>NW_006400318.1:213490-215136 GCF_000299155.1 Elephantulus edwardii
AAATTCTGCATCAGAAAGTTCCATCAGACTTTCTGGCTTCATGAAATCCATTGCTACTGTGTCATTTTGGGGGGTAGATATCTTGTTTTGGGCTTGCTTGGTGAGTGAGGTACCCTGCTTCTTTTGAGACATTGAAGTGGAAGAGTTTTTGAAAACTAAGGTGATCGTTGCTTCTTGGTTTGATGTCACTACTTCTCTATCGAGATGTCCAGTACCTCCCTTTTGCTTAAGTTGGTGGGACCAATGTGGTATTGCCAAACAGCAGTTTGTAGTCCAAAGAAACGAAATCTTCAATATTGGAAACTTTTTCAAGGGAGATTGAAAAATGCTATAAATTTGGTCTATGTTTTTGTTCTTTCGTGTGTTTTTTTGTTTTATTTTGTTTTTGGTTTTGTTTTCTTTAAGTCCTGGTCCGAGGGCCTTTGGCCCGAGGGCCCCAATTTCAGAGCTGGCTGTGGGGTAGCAGACTGGGGCAGGGAAGCGATGTGGTACCTGGAGCCATGGGTCAAAAGTGCAGGGGTGGGTCCCAGTTCGAATCCACTCCCTCTGTCCACTGCGTCTGCATGGCACCCAACTTTGCCAGTCCCGAAATTCAGAGCTGGATTTCAAATCAGAAGTTTTGTTGCAGCATTTCCTTTTGGAGGTACAGGACCACAAAGCCATGCCCCGGATACAGCCATTGACTGGAGACACCAGCCAAGCTGATATGGGACTAATCTGGCAGTAGAAAGGCCAGTAGGATCCTGACTGAGTTCTCTGGGGCACTGCCGATTACCTGTGAGAGATCCCAAGGGCATGCACACTGGTGGGGAATTTGGCCGAGCTCTCTTGGGCCACACTGACTGACCAGGAACGAGACAGCCAGGGATAATCTGTTTGAACTTTTGTGGACTCTGCAGACCAAGCTAGTGAGTCGCTGGGAATTTGACTCTCACTTTTTGGGTACTGTTGGACCCAGGATGCTGCTTGGATAGGAGCTGCTGCATAAGGTCACCTGCATAAGTGCCACTAGGCAGGGGCCACTGAGTGAAAACCACTGGGTGGGAAACGGACAGTGGGAATTTGAGTAGGGATCCCAATCGTGAGCACACCCAGACAGCTGAGGTCCGAGTGAGGTTCCCCAAGTGTTTGACCTGCCCTTCTGACCACCCCAACCCTGTGCCTGCCTCACCTCATTTGGCTCCACACCAGTGCCTACACATCTGGCCAATTAACTTGTCTTTAATCGGGAGCACCTTGACCTGTCTTACCAACAAGAGGCTGCTCTCACAGGCTCTGAACTGAGATTTCTCTGAAGTCAGAAGTTCAGAGAAACACACAAGTGGGGTAGCTACCCAACTGATCTCTAGAGCATTGCCTTCAGATTGAGAACATATCAATGTCTTGAAGAAAGCAAGTTATCTCACACAATACACAAGAGCAAAGCAAGATGTCACCCCCAAAGGGTGACACAGTACTAGTGGACTTCCTGAAGCTAGAAAGTCTGATGGAACTTTCTGACACAGAATTTAAAAGAAGAATGATTGAATATATTCAATGGATAAAAGACAAACTTGACGAATTAGAGCATACTACAAGCAAAAACAAATTGTTTTCCTGTCAAACATTCTTCTAGGTGGTATAGCACTGGTATGTGCATTGCTGTA
>NW_006400318.1:215756-216854 GCF_000299155.1 Elephantulus edwardii
TAGACCCCAAAAGAAAAACATCAAGGCATATCATAGTTAAAGTTACCAGAACCAAAAATAAGGAGAGAATCTTAAAAGCAGCAAGGGAGAAACAAAGAGTAACCTATAAGAGAGAACAGATAAGATTAAGTGCTGATTTCTCAGCAGAAACCATGCAAGCAAGAAGAGAGTGGAAGGACATATATCACACACTCAAAGAACACGACTGTCAACCAAGAATACTCTACCCAGCAAAATTGTCCATCAAATACGAAGGAGAGATAAAGATATTTCTAGAAAAGCAGAACCTAAGAGAGTTTGTAAAAACAAGACCAGCATTATAGGAAAGACTCAGAGATGTCCTTTTTACAGACATACCAAAAAAAGCTGCTTGGGCCAAAGTAACTAGCAACAACACCAAAAAGAACTCAACACAATGCTAGCAATAAAACCTTGCCTCACAATAATCACACTGAATGTGAATGGTTTAAATGCACTGCTAAGGAGAAAACGAGTAGCAGATTGGATGAAAAAAACAAAATCCATCAATATGTTGTCTAAAAGAGACACACCTGAAAAATGAAGATAAAGAAAGACTAAAAGTAAAAGAGTGGGGGAAAATATACCAAGCAAATGACAACCAGAAAAAAGCAGGAGTAGCAATATTAAACTCTGATGAAATAAATGTCAATGTAAAAACCATCACAAAGGACAAGGAAGGTCACTACATCATGCTGAAAGGATCAATAGAACAAAAGGACATAACAATAATAAATATCTATGCACAAAATTAATGACTTGAAAAATACATAAAACAAACATTAACAAAACTGAAAAAGGAAATAGACAAGACTACTACTGTACTTGGAGACTTTAATACACCCCTCTCAAGAAAATATAGAACTACCAGAAAAAAGCTGAACAGAGATACCGAAGAATTAAATCACACAATAAATCAACTTGACCTCATAGATATTTATAGGCTAATGCACCCCCAAAAAGCACAGTATGCCCTCTTCTCCAATGTGCGTGGAATGTTTTCCAGAATAGATCGCATTCTAGGTCACAAGGCAAACATCAATAAATTAAAAAACATAAAATAATGCAAAACATCTTTTC
>NW_006400318.1:216954-218639 GCF_000299155.1 Elephantulus edwardii
GTATGCCCTCTTCTCCAATGTGCGTGGAATGTTTTCCAGAATAGATCGCATTCTAGGTCACAAGGCAAACATCAATAAATTAAAAAACATAAAATAATGCAAAACATCTTTTCAGACCATAATGCTACAAAATTAGAAATTAATAAGAAGAATATAAAGGAGAAAAAAACATACATTTGGAGGCTGAACAGCATCTTGCTTGAACATGACTGGGTACTAGAAAAATAAAAAATGAGATTAAAAAGTATTTTGAAAAAAATGACAATGAAAACACCACTTACCAAAACCTCTAGGAAACAGTTAAAACAGTAATCAGAGGTCAATTTGTAGTAATAAGCAAACACATCAAAAATCAGGAAAAACTGATCATTGACTCTCTAACCCAACATCTCCAGAAAACTTAAAAAGAACAGCAAGAAAACCTGACAGCCTCTAAAAAAACCTGAAATTATAAAAATTAGAGCAGAAATAAATGAAGTAGAAAAAAAACCCAATTGAAACTATCAACAAAAAAGGAGTTGGTTCTTTGAAAAGGTCAATAAAATCGACAAACCGCTAGAAAAACTCACAAAAGAAAAGAAGGAGAAGGTACAAATAATCTGAATAAGAGATGAATCAGGCAACAGCACAACAGAGCCAATAAAACAAAAAAGCTAACATTAGAGTATTATGAAAAACTATACTCAAACAAATATTAAAACTAGAGGAAATGGACAAATACTTAGAAATGCAAAACCTACCTAAACTGACACAAACCGAAATTGAACATCTAAACAGACCCATTACAAAAGAGAAATTCAAAAGGTATTACAACAACTTCCAACCAAAAAAAGCTCTGGACCAGATGGTTTTTCAAGTGAATTTTATCAAACAGTCAGAGAAGAACTGTCACCAATTCTACATAAATTGTTTTAGAAAATAGAAAAAGATGGAATTCTCCCAGATTCATTTTATCAAGCAAACATATCCTTGATACCAAAGCCAGGAAAGGACACCACCAAAATAGAAACTATAGGCCAATATCTCTCATGAACATTGATGCAAAAATCCTGAATAAAATACTGGCCAATAGAATCCAAGGATACATCAAAGAAATAATTCACCATGACCAAGTGGGATTCATAACAGGTATGCAAGGATGGTTCAACATAAGGAAAACAATTAATGTCATTCATCATATTAACAAGGCCAAGAGCAAGAACCACATGATCCTATCAATTGATGCAGAAAAGGCCTTTGACAAAATGCAACACCCTTTCCTGATTAAAACACTCAACAAAATAGGATTAGAGGGGAAATTCTTCAACATAGTAAAAAGTATTTATGAAAAGCCAAGAGTCAACATCGTTCTCAACGCAGAGAGGTTAAAGGCATTCCCTTTAAGAACAGGAACTAGGCAAGGATGTCCACTCTCACCTCTCTTATTTAATATTATATTGGAAGTCTTAGTGATAGCAGTAAGACAAGAGGAGGAAATAAGAGGTATCCAAATTGGCAAAGAGGAGGTAAAATTATCTCTCTATGCAGATGATATGATAGTATACTTAGAAAACCCTGAAGATTCAGCAAGAAAACTTTTGGACACAGTGGACCAATTTAGCAAAGTAGCAGGATACAAGATCAGCATACAAAAATCAGTTGGATTTCTCTACAGTGACAAAGAGAATATAGAGGCAGCACTAAAG
>NW_006400318.1:219073-228662 GCF_000299155.1 Elephantulus edwardii
TTTGACAAGGAGATGAAATCAGTTAAGTGGGGGAATGACAGCCTTTTTTAAACAAATGGTTTTGGCAAAATTGAAAAAATATCTGCAAAAGACTCAAGCAACATCTACACCTCACTCCATATACAAAAACCAACTCTAGGTGGGTCATGGACCTAGGAGTAAAACCAAGGACTATAATCTTCATTAAATAAAAGCTTGGAAGAACGCTAGAAGTCCTAATCCATAACATAAACAGTCTTCCATGTATCTGGAAAAACCTACAACCAGGAGAAGATAAAATAGATGAATGGGATGTTCTAAGATTTGATTCTATGCACATCGAAAAACTTCACCAGGGTAAAAAGGGAAGGCACAGACTGGGAAAAAGGATTTGGTAATGACATATCAGATAAGAGACTTATATCCATAATTTATAAAATACTTGAGCACCACAACAAGATAAAGGTAAATAATCCAATAGAAAAATGGGCAAAGGATATGAACAGACACTTTACCAAAGAAGACATTCAGATGGCTAACAAGCACATGTAGAAATGTTAAAAATCCTTAGCTCTAAGAGAGATGCAAATAAAAACAACTATGAGATATCATCTCACCCCAGTCAGAATAGCAAAATTTAACAGAACAACAAGCAACAAATGCTGGTGAGGTTCACTCTTGGTGGGAGTGTAAAATGGTGCAACTACTGTGGAAGGCAGTATGACGCTTTCTCAAAAAGTTGCAAATAGAGATACCTTTTGACCCAGCAATTCCACTACTGGGAATATACCCCAAAGAGACCATAAACTGATATCCAAACAGATATATGCACACCCATGTTTATTGCGGCTTTGTTCAACGTCACAGCTCAAAGGTATCAAGTTTTCTGTCATCATTCGAAGTTCCCTTGTTCTTGTTGTGTATTATCAAGTTGGAAACAACCCATAGCTCACCCTTTATTTAGCAAGCTTTCAGAAGCAGTTAGTTGAATGAGAGGAGAGTGTCCATCCTTCTTTTGGTAGCTGGTGAATTTGAACCATGTGCCTTTAAGATTGCAGCATAGTTTCTTGCCATTTGACCACCAGAACTCCCTAAATTCTGTTATATTTGTTGTTATGTGCCACCGAGTTGCCTGAGACTCATAGCAACCTGAAACCCACTCTATCTTGAGCTAATTTCATTGTCTCTGACACACCACATTTAACCCAGTTGCTGGCAATTATGAGCTTTCACTTCAGTTCTCCAGCAAGCCCGGGTGAGCCCCTGGCTTTGCCACAAGACAGCAGCAGTCTCAAGTCAGTACTGTCTAAAGTTTTCTGCTGGGGCTTTGAGTGATCTCCCTAAGATCCCAGTCTGAATGGCACAGGAATCTCTGCCCTCGAAAGAAGCGCATGCACTCTGCCTCCTAGTCCATGCTGATAGTGAGATTCCCAGTTCTACCACTAAACTTAATGTAAAACGTGGTAGGATGGGGAAAGATGACTAATCTAATAAGGATTACCTTTTTTAAAATTTATTATTTATTTCAATGAAAATTTACAGAGACCTTGGATTTCAATTCATTCATTGTTGCACTTTTCTCCCTACCCAACCCTCCTCCCTAGTACACGACCCTCTTGGAAAAGTAAAAGAAAAATTCTTTCATTGTTTTAAAATCCTTCCCCGCAGGTCCACTGCACTATACAGCCTATGCTCTGGAGTCCTGTCATGACAAAAATGTCTAATTATTTTCACCCTTAAACAGTTTTCTCCCTCATATGTTTCAGTGCAGCATACATTATTGAACCCATCTTTCTCATTCTCCTCCCAACCCCAAGGTCAGTCCTGCTTTACAAGAGTGGTACCATGCAGTAATTTGTCCTTATGTGACTGAGATACTTCACTCAGCATAATGTCCTCCAGGGTCACCCATTTTGAATAATATTCCATGAGTTCCTTATTTTTCAATGCAGCATAGTATTCCATTGTGTGAATATACCACAGCTTCCCTATCAACTCATTTGTTGATGGGCACTTGGTTGTTTCCAACTCCTTACTATTGTGAACAAAGCCTCAATAAACATGGGTGTGCATATATCTGCTTTGTTCACAATAGCAAGGATTTGGAAGCAACCTAAGGGCCCATCAACAAACGAATGGATAGAGAAGCTGTTGCTTTTTTTTTTTTAGCTGTTGCTTATTCACACAATGGAATACTATGCTGCATTGAAAAATAAGGAACTCAAGCGCAGGACATCATGCTGAGTGAAGTATCTCAGTCACAAAAGGACAAATACTGCATGGTGCCACTCTTGTAAAACAGGACTGACCTTGGGGTTGGGAAGAGACTGAGAAAGATGGGTTCAATAATATATACTGCATTGAAATAGATGATGGAGAAAACTGTTTAAAAGGGATATGGGATTAGGTATTTTTGTCATGACAGGAGTCCAGAGCGAAGGCTGCATAATGGAGTGGACCTGGGGGAGGGTTTTTAAAACAATGAAAGAATTTTTCTTTTAGTTTTCCAAGAGGGTAGTATACTAGGGGGTAGGGTTGGGAGGGGAGAAAAGTGCAACATGAATGAATAGAAACCCAAAGTCTCTGCAAATTGTAATTGAAATTTATAATAAATTTAAAAAAAATATAGAAATTAAAGACTGCAACTTTTTAATAAAGTTTCAATTCAGATTAAAAAATAGTACAAAACAAAAGTATTTGTTAATCATGACATTTAATGAGTATTGAGAGCCTCTAAGTATCTCTTGCAACAATTTTCAACAAAACAGATTCCATCATCAAGGAAAGAACTCAGCCTAAGTGCCAGAAAATGTTATATTAAGCAAATCCTTCATATTAACAACAAAAGAACTAATGTGGGAAGCAGAAAACCATTGTTAAAATCACAATTTTAAAAAATCACTACTCAACATGCCCAAAGTATGTCAGACAAAGCTTCAGAATCCTTGCCTCCAAGGAGCAGCCCTCTCCAGGACGAACCTGTTTGTTCTCCTGGCAGTCCATGGTATATTCAACACTCTTCTCTCACACAACAGTTCAAAGGCATCAATTCTCTATCATCTCTAGTCATTGTCCAGCTCTCCAATGCATAGCACGCAACTGCGAAGACTTGAGACTTAAGCCATCATATAAAGCGCTGGTTAAGGGGAGTGAGGTGTTGATTGGTGTAGGAAGGAGAAAGGGATGCTGGTGGACTAGAGGAAGGGGTGGGTCAAGACACACGTGGCAAAGGTGGGTAGCAACACTGAATCTATCGGTCATTTTTTTTAATTGGATAAATGTCTTTCATCTGCTTCTCTCTTTAAAATGCTTGTTTGTCAGATAGAGAGAGAGAGAGAGAGAAACACTAGGAAGAAGGATTGGCCATCCACTTCCAAAATAACAAGACTTCGAAAACCCTATGTACAATAGAACACACTTACAGTAGCAGATATGGTAATTGAGGCTGAGATCTCAGGTATGGAAACAAAAAGAAGGAGAAACAGCTGTAAGCAGACACTAGTGATTGGAAGGTGTAAAGTGAGAAGCATTAATTTTGGAAAATTTTGGAAAATTTGGAAATGGAATGCATAAATATTGACATACTAGGTATTGACAGTGAGGTGGTTTGACATGGGACATTTGAATCAGATGATCAGATGATCTACTATGCTGGGGATGAAAAGGTGAGGAAAAAATGGCATCATTTTCATAATCAAAAAAGTAATTTCTAGATCCATCATGAAATACAATGTGGGGAGTGACAGGATAATATTAAAATGCCTATAAGGAAGTCCAATGAGTACCACTATAACTCAAATATATGCACCGACAACTAGAGCCAAAGAGGAGGAAACAGAAGATTTCTACCAACTTCTGCAGTCAGAAATCCATCAAACATGCAATCAAGATGCATTGATAATAATGGGTGATTGGAGTGCAAAAGTTGGGAACAGGGAAGAAGGATCAATAGTTGGAAAACATGGACTTGGTGACAGAAATGAAGCTGGAGATTAAATGATAGAATTCTGAATAGTCAAGGATGTATTCATGCAAATACCTTTTATGAGAAACACAAACGCTGGCTATATACATGGATTTCACCTGATGGTGTACATAGGAATCAGATAATTACATCTGTGGAAAGAATCACTGGAGAAGCTCAATATCAGCTGTGAAAACCAGACCAGGTGCTGATTGTGGAACAGACCACTAACTACTCATATGTAAGTTCAAGCTGAAGCTGAAGAAAATAAAATCAAATCCACAGGACCAAAATTTGACCTTAAGTCCATCCCACTTGAATTTCAAAACTATCTCAGGAACAGGCCTTAAACACCCATGATTGAAGACCAAATGAGCTGTAGGAGGATAAATGGATAAAGAAACTAAATAGTATGTCCACACAATTGAGTATGTACACCACTGGAAAACAACAAAGAATCCATGAAATACTGCATGCAGTGGATGACACTAAGCTGAATGAAATAAGCTAGTCATAATAGGAATTACATTGTTTAAGATTACTATTATAAAAACCTAAAGAAAAATTTACACCCAGCTAAAATGATTCTTGGCTGATTGCCAGAGAGGGAAAAGGAGAGATTAGAGACTAAAAGTTAATAAATAAATAAAAGGTATATATTAGGATGGGTGAAGGGAAAGGCAATATCAAAAAAAGAGTTAATAAGTATAAAAAAAGGACGCAAAGAATTATTAATGGAAATCAGAATTACAGGGAGGAAGTGGAAAAGAGTGGTTACATTATTGGTCTTGAAATTAATGTTATTGAACAAAAAGTGTATGAATGAGTGAAAAAACAGTTTGGTTTGTAAACCTTCACTACAATCACAATAAAAAAATCACTATCTTAAAGTTATGCAAAGTATTTTACTAATGCATCTCCACTCTATTTCACTCTCATGATGCTTAATCTAATGTGACTATCCCTTTATTTGCATGTAGAAATGTGAGGCCAACATTGAGCCAAGGTGAACCACACAACAAAAGCATCAATTTCTTTGCTTTTGACCTTTAAAAGTATAAGTCAGTCAAAATTCTGCAAATGTGTTGGGTTTATTTAATCCTCACCTTTATCCAGTGTTTCAGGCTGCATTTTCAAGAGATAAAAGATGAGTGGAGCTTATATTTATGTATGGGGGCGGGGGGATGACCAACACACCACTCCTCAAACTCGCTCCCACTGATTTGATTCTACTTCATGACAACCCTTCATTCAATTTCTGAGGCTGTAGATCACAGAGGAGAAAACCACCCATATTTCTCCTTTGGAATTACACAGCCTTTGGGTTAACACTGCAACTCAATACAGTGTGTGTGTGTGTGTGTGTGTGTGTGTGTGTGTGTGTGTGTGTACACGCACGTGTGTGTGGTGGTCCTTGGAGAGGCTGGTGGATTTGAACTGCTGAGAGTTTGATCAGTACTCTGATGCATTGTGCAAACAAACACCAGGTCTCTCTATCTGTAGAAATGGAGAGAGATTTACTTCAAGGAATTGGCTTAAGAAATTGTAGAAACTGTCACATCCCATGTGTGGGTCATACATCAGGTTAGATGCTTCTGACTCTCAAAGCTGGAGGAACTGACAAACGCAGTCGGACAGAAGGTGCCAGAAAAATTTTAATGGCCTGCTGGGTAAGAAATTGCACCACTCCAAGCAAGAAAGATGGGGAATCTCTTCTTATATGATGTACAGCCTCTGACACTTACTGAATAGTCAGCTATGAGTCAGTTCTGACTCAATGGCTTGTAAAAACAACAGGTGTGTATGTGTGTGTAGCTCTATTTGCTTAAAGGCAGAAGTTTATATCTACAAGTATCTCCACAGAAGAAAGATGGACAGACTTGCCTGTAATATAAAGCCTCTTAAAACCGGCTATGGTGACTGAGGCAATGGGCTTGAGTGTCAGGAATTGTGAGGATGGAACAAGATAGGAAGGGTTCAGATGGGTTTATATGAGTCGTACTTGACTCCACGACACCTAGCAACAACAGAATTGGCTGGAAGGTTTTTTGTTTGTTTTTTTTTTTTCTGGAAGGTTTTAATATTTGTTTCAGGCCACCCCTCTCCATCCCCCCACAAAAAAGACTGTTTCCTGCATCAAGTCAGAGCTGTGGCCAGATTAAAGGTGACACATTCCACCATAACCTTAGATCAGAGAACATCATGGCAGAAAAATTACTTAACTGTCACATTACATCATTGTAAATAAATGACAAAGCAGAGAATTGTAGAGAGTTGATTCACAATCTCAGTTATGATAAATACGATCAAATCTATGAATCCCATGAGCATATGTCTATTGCTAGTCCTGTGATCTGTATTGATGATGTGTGAGTAACACAAGAGTGTATAATGCATTATATAAATCCACATGTGGTAGTTTTTACAGAAGAAACACTTCCAAGAAATAGTTGTTACTGTTATGTGCCATTGAGTTGGAGCCAACTCGTAGCTGGACCTCTGGTGGGGTTTCAGAGGTTATAAATTGCATGGGAGGAAATTACCCATTTTTCTCCCACAGAGCAGCTGGTGGATTTGAACCAGGTACTTTTGGGTTGACAGGACAATGTATCACTAGACCTCCAGAGCTCCCTTAAAAGAAGCAGTTCCTATTGATGTTGGATGCCATCAAGTTGACTATAACTCACAGAGACCCTTAGAACAACAGATTTGAACCCTGCCCCATCCTGTGCTATTCTCACCATCTGTTATACTTGAGCCCATTTTTACAGTCACTATGTGAAACTTTGCAATCCTCATCTCGAAGGAGCACTCTGATTACATTGTAAACAAGACATACTTGGTTTTCTTTTGGCTGTCCATGAAATGGATATTCAGTACTCTTCTCCAACACCACAACTCAAAGGGATTAGTTCTTTCATCCTTATTCATTGTCCAACTTTCAGATACATAGCACATAATTGAAGAATCTACGCCTTGAATCAAGTGCAGTTTAGTTTTCAAGCTTTAATCATTGTTCCTTAGCACTTTGGAGAGGCCCAGACAACTGATTTTTCTAATGCAGTACAGTTTCTGATTTCTTCACTACTTGTATCAAGTGTGTTGATTGTGGATCCAAGCAAGATGAAATAGTTGACAATGTCAATCTTTTCTCCATCTACCCTATTGGCCAAGGGGTGAGGATTTTTGTTTCCTTGATGTTGAAGGCTATAGTATATGCTCTTCTGCAATAAGGACTTCAAGTCTTTGGCACTTTCAGCAAGCAGGGTTATATATCATTGGCATAATGTAGAATGCTTTCCTCCAAACTTGATGTCACATTTACCTAATAAAGTCCAGCTTCTTCAATGATTTGCTCAGCATAGACGTTGAACAGAGATGGAGAAATGATTCAGTCTGGACACATTTTTCTTGATTTTAAACCATGCAGTGTTCCCTTGTATTCACACAACAGCCTCTTGGTCTATGTATAGGTTTCACATGAACACAATTGAGTGCTCTGGGATTCTCATTCTTCTCAATGTTAGCTATAATTTATTTTGTTCCGCACAGTCAATAAAACATAAATAAATACCCTTCTGGTATCCTCTGATATCAGCCAAGATCTATCTGGCATCCCCAATGATAGCTCCACTGCTATGGCATTTTCTAAATGTAACTTGAACTTCTGACAGTTCTCTGTCAATGTACTATTCTATCTACTTTTGGATAAACTTTATCAAGATTTTACTTGTACGTGATATTAATAACATTGTTCCTTATTTTCTTGTGAAGGGGAACAAATATGGATCTTTTCCAATAAGTTATTAAGGTCACTATCTTCCATATTTCTTGGTACAGCCTTGTGAGCATGCCCAGAGCTATTTGTTGAAACATATATTTAGTTTTCCATCAACTCCTGGAACTTTATATTTTTGTCAGTGCCTTCAGTGAACCTTGAACTTCTTCCATCATTACCATTGATTCTTCATCACACAATACTTTATGAAATGATTCTGTGTCGGTCCATTCTTTTTGACACAGTGACTCTTTGTATTTTTCCATCTCCTTTTTGATGCCTCCTGGATCATTCAATATTTTGTCCATAGTTTCCTTCAGAATTGCAAGTAAAGGCTTGGATTTCTTTTTCAATTCTTTCTGCTTGCAAAATGCCAATTGAGTTGTTCCCTTTTTATTTTCTGACTTTGCACATTTCATTATAATACTTGCTTTGCCTTTTAGAGTTGGAAGATTCCTTTGGAATCTCCTGTTCATCTCTTTTACTTTGGCATCTCTTCCCTTTGTTTGGGAGAGAAAATAAAAGGGAAATAGAGAAATGTAGAAATGTGATCACTGGTGGACAAACGGATCACGCTAACCACCTTTCTCCTGGGTACTTTTACCCTCTAGTGGACAGATTATCTATTGCATGCTTATAAGACTGAAAATTTTAACTGAGATCTGGAATGAAAGAAGAAAATAATGAACAGAAGGAGGATCTTTTAAAAGAAACCATTGCGACTGAAATGAAATGCAATGAAAAAATGTAACAACATATTTAATTAAGCAAAAGAAATCAGTGAATTAGAGGATAAAGTAGTAGAAATTACAGAGGCTGAAGTGCAACAAAAATGAAATCTCGGTATTGCTGAACACAGCTTAATGGAATTGTAACACCTAATAATGTATGAATCCTAGATATTTCACAAGGAAATGAGAAGGGGGAAAGAGTAGACAGACCTGTTGAAGAAATGATAGGGGGGAAAAAATCTCAAATTCTGGCAAAGGACATGAATCTTCAAATCCAAGAAACTCAAAGAAATTCAACAGGTTAAACCCAAAGGAGATCTAAACTATGGAGCTGCATAATCAAGTTCTGGAAAAGCAAAGATAAAAACAATCCTGAGTCTTATGGGAAAAGGGCAGTTTAGTATCATGCATCATGACATCCCACAACAGCAAAGAACTGAGACACCAAGAGAAATAAATACAAATGACAATCTGTATACAAATGACAATTTGAGAACATTGTACAGCAAAGGAAGGATGATGTCATGTTGAACCACTTTACTATGCAACTCTTATTCTGGACCTTTGTCATGCCAATAACACATAGATATATATTCCTTTTACACAGTTCTCTCTCTTGTCTGTTTCAATGCCGTGTACATTATTTATTCCCTCTTTTCTTAGTTTTCTCCCAACCCCCATATCAGTCCTGTTCTATAACAGTGGTATTATGTAGTATTTGTCTTTTTGTGACTGAGATATTTCACTCAGCATAATTTCCTCCATGGTCACCCATTTTGTATAATATTTCATGAGTTTTTGTTTTCAGTGCTGCATAATATTCCAGATAGATAGATAGATAGATAGATAGATAGATAGATAGATGATAGATAGATAATCTCACAGCTTCTCTATGCACTCATTTGTTGATGGGACCTGGACTGTTTCCAACTCTTTGCTGTTGTGAACAAAGCAGCAATAAATATGAGTGTGCATATATCTGCTTGGGTGGCAGTTCTAGTTTCTTTAGGGAATATCCCCAGTAGTGAAAATGCTGTGTCAATATTTCCAATTTTTTGACAAAGCACCATACTGTCTTCCATAGTGGTTACACCATTTTACACTCCCACCAACAGTGAATAAGGGTTCCAGTTTCTC
>NW_006400318.1:228778-245397 GCF_000299155.1 Elephantulus edwardii
TTTCCATTCATTCATTGTTGCACTTTTCTCCCTGCCCAGCCCTCTCCCCCACCCCCAGTTCGCTCCTCTCTTTGAAAAGTAAAAGAAAAATTCTTTCATTGGTATATAATCCCCCCGCACCCCCTCCCTCCACTGCCCCATGTACACTCCACTATGCAACCTTAATTCTGGACTCTTGTGATAACCATAATACCCTATCATATATCACTTTTTTAACATTTCCTGTTTTTATTTTTTTAATAATTTTAATGAACATTTACAGAGATTTTGGATTTCCATTCATTCATTGTTGCACTTCTCTCCCCGCCCAGCCCCCCACCCCGTTTGCTCCTCTTATTTAAAAGTGAAAGAAACTCCCTCCCTGGTACACAATCTCCCCACACCCCTCCCACCGCCCCAGGCACATTCCATTATGCAACCTTAATTGTGGACTCTTGTGATAACCATAATACCCTATCATATAGCCCTTTAAAATTGCTCTCTCCCTCATCTGTTTCAATGCCATATACATAATTTATCCAGTTTTTCTCAGTCTTACCTCAACCCTGATGTCAGTCCCATTCTACAGCAATGGCACCATGCAGTATTTATCCTTTTGTGACAGACATATTTCACTCAGCATAATGTCCTCTAGGGTCATCCATTTTGAATAATATTGCATGAGTTCCTTGTTTTTCAATGCAGCATAGTATTCCATTGTGTGAATATACCACAGCTTCTCTATTCATTCATTTGTTGATGTGCACTTAGGTTGTTTCCAACTCCTTGCTATTGTGAAGAAAACCACAATAAACATGGGTGTGCGGATATCTGTTTGGATGTCCGTTATGGTCTCTTTAGGGTATATTCCCAGTAGTGGAATTGCTAAGTCAAATGGTATCTCTATTTGCAACTGTTTGAGAAAATGCCATACCGTCTTCCACAGTGGTTGCGCCATTTTACACTCTCACCAACAGTGAATAAGGGTTCCAGTTTCTCCACAATCTTGCCAGCATTTGTTGCTTGCTGTTCTGTTAAATTTTGCTATTTTGACTGGAGTGAGATGATATCTCATAGTTGTTTTTCTTTGCACCTCTCTTAGAGCTAGGGATTTTGAACATTTCTTCATGTGCTTGTTTGCCATCTGAATGTTTCCTTTGGTGAAGTGTCTGTTCATATCCTGTGCTCATTTTGCAATTGGGTTGTTTACCTTTATCTTGTTGTGGTGCTTGAGTATTCTATATATTCTAGATATAAGTCCCTTATCAGAAATGTCATTACTAAATTTTTTTCTCCTTTCTGTGGCTTCCCTTCTTACCCTGTTGGAGAAGTTTTTGGATGTGCATAGGGATTTGATTCTTAGAAGGTGTCATGCCTTTATTTTATCCTCTCCTGGTTGTAGGTTTGTCAGGATGCTTGGAAGAATGTTTACGTTGTGGATTATGGTTTCCAGGGTTCTTCCAAGCTATTCTCTGACGAAGTTTATATTCCTTGGTTTTAGTACTAGATCTTTGATCCACTTTGAGTTGGTTTTTGTGTATGCTGTAAAGTGTGGGTCTTGCTTGAGTTTTCTGCAGAGGGTTTCCCAGTTTTGTCAACACCATTCACCATTTGTTAAAAAGGCTGTCATTTCCCCACATAACTGATGTCATCTCCCTGTCAAAAATCAGTTGACCATACGTAGGTGGGCAGATTTCTGGGTTCTCAATTCTATTCTATTAATCTATGTGTCTGCCATTGTACCAGTATCAAACTGTCTTGACCACCATGACAATGTAGTGAGATTTGAAGTCAGGGAGTGAAATGCCTCCTATCTTGTTTCTCTTTTTAAGGAGTGCTTTGCTTATTCAGGGTCTCTTTCCATTCCAGATGAAATTGGAAATTGCCTTTTTCCATCTCGTTAAAGAATGGAATTAGTATTTGTATTGGGATTGCAGTGAACAGGTAGATTGCCTTTGGTAGAATTGACATTTTCACAATATTGAGTCTTCCTATCCAACAGTAAGGTATATTCTTTCATTTCTCCAGGTTTCTTTTTGTTTCTTGAGTAATATCTTGTAATTTTTTAAAATAAGTTCTTTGTGTTTCTAGTTAGATTTATTTCCAAGTATTTAATCTTGTGATTAGCTATTGTGATGGGTATTGTTTTTCTTAGCTGTAGTTCTGTATTCTCTTTGTCACTGTAGAGAAATCCAGTTGATTTTTGTATGTTAATCTTGTATCCTGCCACTTTGCTGAATTGGTCAACCATGTCCAATAGGTTTTTTGCTGAGTCTTGAGGATGAGGTGGATTGATTCAGTGACTGGGATAATTGAGTGTCAGAGACAGTGCGATTGGCACAGGACAGAGCGGAGTTTAGGGCTGTTGTACATAGGGTTGCTATGAGTCTCAAGTGACTCCACGGCACATAACAACAACAACAACAACTGTCATATCAACTGTATATAGAGATAATATTACCTCCTCTTTGCCAGTTTGGATACCCTTTATTGCCTCCTCTTGTCTTACTGCTATCACTAAGATCTCCAATACAATATTGAACAGGCGAGGTGATAAGGGGGCATCCTTGCCTAGTTCCTGTTCTCAAAGGGAACGCCTTTAATCTCTCTCCACTGACAACGATGTTGGCTCTTGAATTTGCCTGTATACTTTTCATTATGTCGAGAATTTCCCCTGTATTTCTATTTTCTTGAGTGTTTTAATAAGGAAAGGGTGTTGGATTTTGTCAAAGACCTTTTCTCCATCAATTGATGGGATCACATGTTTCTTGTTCTTTGCTTTGTTTTTCTTTTGTTGAGCCATCTTTGCATAACTGTTATGAATCCCACTTGGTCATGGTGAATTTTTTTTAATGTATTGTTGGATTCTCTTGGCCAGGATTTTATTCAGGATTTTTGCATTGATGTTCATGAGAGATAGTGGCCTATAGTTTTTTATTTTGGTGGTGTCATTAGCTCATTTTGATATCAAGGATATGTTTGCTTGGTAGAATGAGTCTGGGAGAATTCCATCTTTTTCTTTTTTCTTAAATATTTTATGTCGAATTAGTGACAGTTCTTCTCTGAATTTTTTATAAAATTCACTTTTAAAACCATCTGGTCCAGGGTGTTTTTTGGCTAGAAATTGTTTTATTACCTTTTCCATTTCTTTGTAATGGGTTTGTTCAGGTTTTCAATTTTGGTCTGTGAATAGGTTGTGAATTTCTAAGTATTCGTCCATTTCTTCTAGGTTTTCATATTTGTTTCAGTATAGCTTTCCCATAACATTCCATTGTTAGATTTTTTATTTTAGTTGGTTCTGTTGTGACATTGCCCGTTTCATCTCTTATTTGGATTATTTATTTCTTGGATTATTTATGTCTTTTCTTTTGTTAGTTTTGCTAGTGATTTGTTGATTTTATTAATTTTCCTGAATAACCAACTCCTGGTTTTGTTGATGGTTTCAATTGTTTTTCTGTTTTTCTATTCCATTTATTTCTGCCCTAATTTTTATATTATCAGGGTTTTTTGAGAGAGTGTTGGGTTTTCTTGCTGTTCTTTCCAATTTGTTTGAGAGTCAGTCGTCATTTTTCTCCCTTGCCTTTTGATGTGTTTGCTTATTGCTATAAATTGACGTCTGGTTACTGCTTTGGCTGTTTCCCAGAGATTTTTGGTAAGTTGTGTTTTCATTGTCATTTGTTTCAAGAAACTTTTTGATCTTATTTTTTATTTCTTCTAGTACTCAATCATGTTCAAGCAAGTTGTTGTTCAGCTTCCAAATATATGTTCTTTTTCTCCTTTATTCTCTTGTTATTAACTTCTGATTTTGTAGCATTGTGGTCTGAGAAGATGGTTTGTGCTATTTCTGTGTTTTTAATGTATTGATGCTTGCCTTGTGACCTAAAGTGTGATCTAGTCTAGGGAATATTGAAGAAGGTGTACAGTGATGTTTTGGGGTGCATTAGTCTATAAATATCTATGAAGAGTGAGTTGGTTTATTTTTTTGGTTTAATTCTTAAGCATCTTTGTTGAGTTTCCTTCTGGTAGTTCTGTCTTTTTTGAGAGTGTTGTATTGAAGTCTCCAACTACTATAGTAGTGTTGTCTATTTCATTTTTCAGCTTTGTTAATATTTGTTTTATATATTTTGCAGGTTTTCCATTTATTGTGTAGATATTTATTATTATTATGCCTTCTTGTTCTATTGACCCTTTAAGCATTATGTAGTGACCTTCCTTGTCCTTTGTGGTGGTTTTTGCATTGAAATTTATTTTATCAGAGATTAATATTGCTATTCCTGCTTTTTTCTGCTTGCCGTTTGCTTTGTCTATTCCCCCCACCCTTTTATTTTTATCCTTCCTTTATCTTCATTTTTTTAGATGTGATCTTTAGACAGCATATTGATGGATTTTTTTTATCCAATCTGCTGTTCTTTTTCTTTTCAGTGGTGCATTTAAACCATTCATATTCAGTGTGGTTATTGAGAGGCAAGGTTTTGTTGCTATAATTTTGTTGAGTTCTTTTTGGTGTTGTTGATGGTTACTTTGGTCCATTTTGTTTTCTGTGGTACCTTTCCTGCAACATAGGTCTTGTTTTTACAAACTCCCTTAGGTTCTGTTTTTCTGGGAATATTTTGATCTCTCCTTCATATTTGATGGACAGTTTTTCTGAGTACAGTATTCTTTGCAATCACTTGTTATGCATCAAAGAGTTGGACAATGACTAGGAAGGATAGCAGGAGAATTGATGCCTTTGAGCTGTGATGCTGGAGAAGAGTATTGAATGTACCATGGACTGCCAAGAAAACAGATTCATCCTAGAGAGGGTTAAACCAGGCTACTCCTTGGAGGCAAGGATTCTGGGGCTTCATCTGACATACTTTGTACATCTTGTAAGGAAGGACAGGTCTTTAGAGAAGGACATCATGCTGGGTAGAGTGGAGGGACTGTGCAGGAGAGGAAGACCCTCTATGAGGTGGATTGATTCAGTTACTGGGGTAATCGGGTTTGGTGTGTCAGAGGCAATGCAATTGGCACAGGATAGAGCAGGGTTTAGGGCTGTTGTACATAGGGTGACTATGAGTTGCAAACGACTCGATGGCACATAACAACACAACAACAACAGTATTCTTGGTCAACAGTTCTGATCTTTGAGTGTTTGATATAAGTCATTCCACTGTCTTCTTGCTCACATGGTTTCTGCTGAGAAATCAGTAAGTAATCTTATATGCTCTCCCTTATAGTTTTTCTTTGTTTCTCCCTCACTGCTTTCAGAATACTCTCTTTATCTTTGGTTCTGGCAAATTTGACGATGATAGGCCTTGGTGTTTTTCTTTTGGGGTCTATTCTATAGGATGTTCGCTCAGCTTCTTGAATATATATTTTCTCATTCTTAATTATGCCTGGGAAGGTTTTCTTTCTAGTAATTCTTCAACAATTTTTTTGGTGCCTTTACTTGTTTCTTCTTGTTCTGGGATTCCAGTTATGTGCATCTTATTCCTCTTGATGGTGTCTCACATAGTCTTATGTTTTCTTCTTCTCCCTTCCTTTTTGATTCTGCTTTTTGCTTTAGCACATCAGTGGTAACAATTCTTCTATTTCACTGGTTCTGTGTTCTATCTCTTCAACTCTGTTCATGTATTCCTCCATCATGTTGACAGCATCTGAAACATTGGACCTCATATTTTGGATTGTGGTTTCTTGTATTTACAGAGCCTCTAATATCTTGTTTGTTTTATCTGCATTGTTTTGTATTGCTTTCTTAAGCTCCTCCTGGTTTTTGCTTGCATTGTCCTGTAATTCTTCATATGTCTTTCAACCACTGAAAATATCAATCATTGTTCCTTTAAATTCTGTGTCAGAAAGTTCTGTTAGACTTTCTGGCTTCAATAAATTCATTGATACTGTGTCATTTTGGGGAGTGACATCTTGTTTTGTGCTTGTGTATTATTTGAGGTAGCCTCCTTCTTATGTGACATTGCTGTGGTAGAGTTTTTCATGCTTGAGGCTATGTTAGGTTCTAGATCTGAAGTCACTGCTCTAGGAGATAGTGGGGCTGTGACCCTGCTTGTGTTTCTCTCTGAACTTCTGACCCAAGGGAAGGTTCAGTTCAGGGCCCGTGAGAGCATTCTCTTGTTGCAGCTAAGTCAGACCAAGGTGCACCAGATTGAAGGCTTGTTAGTTGACTGGATGTGGAGGCACAGGTGTGGGGCAGAATGGGTGTGGGGTGGAATGGGCACTGGTGGTTCCAGGCCCAGGGTGAGCATGCATGAGAACCTCATTCAGAGTCCAGCTGTCTGGATGGGCTTGCGCAGCGACCTCATTCAAATTCCAGCTGGGTCTGGCAGGGCTCTGGGTCCAGCGGGGCTTAAGAAAACTCAGTCACAATCCCACTGTTCGGCTTACTTCTTGTGGGTGGGTCCCATAGTAACTCAGCTAACAGATCCGCAGGGGCTCAGCTGGCAGCTCCCACTGGAGCTCAGGCTCACCTGGTGGCTCCTGCAAGAGGTCAGCTGGTGGCTTCCATGGGGGCTCAGGCTCAGCTGGCAGCTCTGTGGGGGCTTGGCTGGTGGCTCCCATGGGGCCTCAACAGGTATCTCCCTCTGGGGCTTGGGCTCAACTGATGGCTCCCCCCAGGGCTCAGTCTTGGCTGACTGCTCCAACTGTGGCTCACTTCTCCTGTGGCTCCCAAATGAATTGATTTAATAATAATTTTCACTCAAATTCCTACTGTTCTTCTCACTCTCTGTGCTATTGCTCCCTGCCCCCACATACTTCTTATGCTTTCTTCATTTTCTTTCCTTTTTTTCTGATTGTTCTTCTAGCAGTTTAGAATTCATGACCAGAGCACTAATTTTGCATGTCACGTCTTTGGTTCTGCTCTTTGGTCCTTTCAATTTATCATCTGTTTCTGATATTTTAGCTTTAATACTATTCTGGATTCCAACTTGCTGTGTTTATATTGTTTCCAATTCTCTAATTATTATATTTATTTGGCCTTGTATTTGTTTTAAAGTTCTACCATGTTTCCTAGGGATCGCTGGTGGGCTAGCAGTAAGTAACTACACTGTAAATGGAAAGATATATGGTTCAAATCCACCATTTTCTCTACAGGAGAAAAATGACCAATTCGTGACTTAGTGCCTCTGAAAATCCACTGAGGGGATAAAAGAATAAACACTTAAAAAAAAAAAGAAACAAATCACCCTAGATCCAGGCCAGCTATAAGTTGGTTCTGACTCACTGGCACACACCATCACTCCCAACTATCTTTCCTCTGTTTTTCTCAAAACTCTTGTAATCTGTTAAAGAGAATAAAGTGTCGTTCTTTCAAATTCCTTACCAGGAAGATCCCAAAACTTTTCTTCCTCTAAAAGACTTCCAGATTCAGTATTTTGATTACTTTTTTGGTTCCACTTTGTCCTGTTTTTGACTGGATTAACATTATCTGCTCCCTCTGAGACTTTTTGAAGCCTGTGTATTATTTTGTTTGATATATCTAATTTGGGAGCACTGGTGGCCTAGTGACAAGAAGCTGTGCTGCAATCCCAAAGGCACATGGTTTGAATCCACCAGCTGCTCTGTGGGATAAGGATGAGCCATCTCTCCCCACGTTATTAACTGCCTCTAAAAACCCGCTGGAGGGTCAGCTATGGGTCTATCTGACTCAACAGCACACAACAATATATATAATTAAACTCTATAAATGTACTGCATCTCTTGCTAGTTTGGGAATTATTAATGTTTCATCTTCTGTCTTCTAGTTGACATGATGAGGGATGATGGTGTGTGTGCAGTTCTCTGTTGTTTGTATAGAACAGATGAGGGAAGACTGAGTACAGTCTTTTACTGATCAGAAAAAGTAAGAGCTGGAATTTACTCTTGGCTAGTGAGTGAAGCTATGGGAGGTTTATGTGTGGCTAGATACTGTTGATGTCTATTGTCAGATTGGATAATGAAAATAGGAAACAAAACAAAGCAACCCCCCCAAACAAACCAACACATACAACAGAGAACACCTCCGAAACAAAACAGGATCGCACAGTAAAAGAACATAGTGACCCTATGTACAGTAGCTTTGAAACCTACTCTATCCTGAGCCAACCTTATCATCTGTGACACACCTACCTTCATTACCCCAGTCATTGAGTCAATTCATCTTATTGAGGTTCTTCTTCTCTTGTGCTTGCCTCTCCAATCTCCCAAGGATGATGTCCCTCTCCAAGGACAGGTCACTCCTTGTAACATGTCCAAAGCATGTCAGATGAAGCCTCAGGCATCCTTGCTTCCAAGGAACAGCCTGGTTTCATTCTCTCTAGGAGGAACTATTTGATATCCTGGCAGTCCATGGTATATTCAATACTCTTCTTCAGCATGACAACTCAAAGGCATCAATTCTCCTTCTAACATCCCTAGTTATTGTCTAACTTTCTGATGCATAGCAAGTAATTGCAAAGACTATAGCTTGAATCAGGCACATGACTAACATCGTGGCTCTTCAGTACTCTAGAGAGGTCCCTGAGAGCGACCATTCCCAATGGAAATTGTCTTTTGATTTTTTGGCTGCTGGTACCATGAGTGTTGATTGGGAAGCCAAGCAAACTAAAGCTGTTAAAAATCTCAATCTTTTCACCATCTATCATCATGTTTCCTTGATGTTGAGCTTCAATCCACATTTAAGGCTGCAGTACTTGACCTTCTGTAGCAAGCCCTTCAGGTCCTCCTCAGTTTCAGCAAGCAGGGTTGTGTCATTTGCATAACACAGGTTGTTGATGAGTCTTCCTTCAATCCTGATGCCATACTTCTCCTTATAGAGCCTAGCCTTCTGGATGATCTGTTCTGCATATAAATTGAAAAGGTATGGAGATAGGAGACATCCCTGGCATACACCCTTCCTGATTTTGAACTATGCAGTGTTTTTCTACTTCTAATGACTGCCTCCTGGCCCAAGAATAGGTTTCACATAAGCACAATCAAGGTTTCCTTGGATTCCTGTTTTTCTCAGAGTCAGCCACAGTTTGTTGTGATCAACATAGTCAAACACCTTTGCTTAGGAGATGAAACACAGATAGACATTCCTCTGGTGCTATCTCCTTTCAGACAAAATACATCTAACATTAGCTATAATAACCCTAGTACCACAGCCTCTTCTAAATGCAGCCTGCACATCTGGCAGTTCTCTGTTGCTGTGCTGTTTCAGTAATTTGGGGATAATCTTCAGCCAACTCTTGCTTGCATGTGATATTAAAAATATTGTTTGACAATATGTCAGGTCATCTTTCTTTGGAATGGGAACAAATATAGATCTCTTCCTGTCAGTTGGTCAGGTGGTTGTCCTCCAGATTTCTTGGCACAACTTGGTGAGCACATCCAGGCAGCATCTGTATGTTGAAATATGTCAATTGGTATACTGTCAATTCCTGGGATCTTGTTTTTTTGCCAGTTCTTTCAGAGGAGCTTAAACTTCTTCCTTCATCACCCCAGGCTCTTGCTCTATGTTGTTGCATGAAATTCTTCTGTGTCAGACAATTCCTTTTGGTACAGTGACTTTGTATACTCTTTCCATCTTCTTTTGCTACTTCCTGGACATTTAATATTTTGCCCAAAGCATCCTTAAATATTATGATTGGGCCTCATGCACTGCAGGTAATACCGACAGTCCCAGAAGTCCAACAGAAGGGTCTAGGAGTTAAAATAGTTTTAAGCAGGTCACATCACCTTTTCCTGGGAAGCTATCCTCTTGTGTCAGCAGCCTGTTGCAAATGGAACAGAAAAGGCACTAAGCCACAAGAAGTCTGTCCTAGAGCAGAAGTTCAAGGCAAATTACTTTTCCTCAGAACTGTCTGAGATAGGAAAACTTCCCTAATACTAGTACCTGGTATTGGGACTTAGAAACCCTTAAACTCAAGAGATACTGGCCACAGCATAAGAATCTCTAGCATAGAAAGGGGGAGGGGGAGGAATGTAAGAAAGGGAGAAAATGCTGACAAGAGAAAGGATAAAAGCTAAAGAGAAAAGTATGTAGGAGAAAAAAATATATAACCACCCGAACAGCAAAGTATTAAAAAAACCTAGACAAACATAAAAAACTCAAACAAATAAAAAACCCAAACAAACAAACAAAAAACTATGGGAGATAAAAAAAGATCTTTGGAGTGGGGTGGACTAATCACCCTTTTCACTGCTGTGGTAGAAAGATGCCTAGCTTGGGACAGTGTGTATGCCAGTTAAGCAGAATGTTGGAATTGAGGTGCCCAGTTAGTATAGAGTTTCTGTTCAATCTAGAGGTGGTGGAGCTCCCAAGATGTGAGACAGTTCACAGGTTCTGGTCTAGGTATAGGTTTCACTTAAGCACATTGAATGTTCCAGGATTTTCATTCTTCTCAATGTTAGCCACAATTTGCTGCAATCCACACAGTCCAATGCCTTTGCATAGTTGATAAAACACGATAGCCATCGTTCTGGTACCCTCAGCTTTCAGCTAAGATGCTTCCAGTCTCGTGGCCTCTTCTACACATAGCCTGTACTTCTGTTAGTTCTCTGTTAATGTACTCTAGTAATTTTTGGATAATGTTAAGCAATATTTTGCTTGTCTGTGGTATTAGTGATAATATTGAATAATTTCCACTTTCTGTTGCATCACCTGTTTTGGGGAATGAGAATAAATATGGATCTGTTCCATTCAGCTGATGAGGTAGCTGTCCTCTAGATTTATTGGCACAATCTAGTGAGCACATGAAGGGCTGCACCTTGTTGAAATATGTCAATTGGTATTCTATCAGTTCATAGAACCTTAAGTTCCCCCCCCCCAATTCCTTCAGAGCAGCTTATTTTTTTTCTTGTTGCCATTGGTTCTTGAGCACATGATACTTCCTGAAATGGTTATATGTCAGTTAATTATTTTTGTCCAGTGGCTCTGTGTATATTCCTTTAATCTTCTTTTGAAGCTTCCTTCCTGAATTATTCACTATTCATCCCATAGCATTGTTCAGTGCTGCAACTCAAGGCTTGCCTTTGTTCTTCAGTTCCAGCAGCATGAGAAATGCCATAAGCAAGTTCTTCACTTTTGATTTTCTGACTCTTTGCACATTTTGTTATAATATCCTGCTTTGTCTTCACAAGCTGTCCTTTAAAACCTTCTGTTCAATTTTTTAATCCTTTTTTACTAATTTTGTCATTTTGGGTCTCATTTCATCCTTTTACATTTAGTATTTTAATTCATTAGAGTGATTTCCTGCTATAATTATATTGTATTGTGCTCTGGTAAAGATGTCTTTATTCCCTATATTTCCTTTCCTTTTTTAAAAAAGAACTTTTTATTGATGGATACAAATGGACTTTAGATTTTATTGAAAGCAGCTACATCCATGGACTTCACATAGTCTTCAAAAGCAGTTATCTGTTCTTCCAGCACATTTGTGCCAACTTTATTGTCTTCAGCTGCACATAGTATCTAAAGCTGCTTAATTCTAGATCCAACTGGTACTAGCCAGGAAGAGCCCCAGATCAAGCCATCTGCCTGAATACTTCTGACACACTCGTCCAGTTTTGCCATGTCAATTTCATCATCCCAAGGCTTCAAATCTAGTAAGATTGAAGACTTGGCAACAAGTGCAGGTTTTTTGGCTTTCTTTGATTCACATTGTGCAAGACGTTCTTCTCTTAGAAGCTTCTTTGCTTCTTCGCTTTGTTTCTCCTCCTTAGATCCAAAGAGATCAAAGTCATTGTCATCTTTACTGTCTGCAACTCCACTTCCTGTGGTATCTTCCACATTAACATTAGCAGGGACATAGTTGCCCAAAGCTTTCTTCACTCCTGGCAGGCTGGCCTTTTCCTTATCATAAGACTTGACGTGATTATACCAACATAAGGAATGACACAGGTCGGCAGGTGGTGAGCTGGATACAGCTTCACACACTGTGATGGCACATATCCCTCGACTGTAGGTCTTGTTGGTGAGGTAATTGCTGAGGATCTGGAGGACGGCAGCAGTCTTGAGATCTCCAGAGTCTATGATGTCAGTTGTATGTGGAGCTAGGTGACAGCTGAGGCCAAGAAGAGAAGAGGAAGTCAGCCCCAAGCCTTCAAAAGGGTGTGGGGGGGGAGGGGGGAAGGTTGTTCCATATATTTTGTTTGCTGAGGTAACTTTGCTGCTGGCTTGATGTTTAATGAGACTTTATGACTTTCTTCTACTTTTTTTTTTTGGACATGAAGTGTATTTGGTATACTGTACTTTATTTTTAGGTTGTACTGTAATTTATTTTTATCTTACTAATTACAAGGACATACATACATAGGGTTTTCAGAGGCCTGCTATTTAGGAAGTGGATGGCCAATCCTTCTTCCTAATCTGTCTTAATCTGAATATTCAGATTTGGAGAAATATTTGTCAGACAAGCATTTTACAGAAAAAGTGAAAGATACATCCCTTATTGTGGAATTAATGATTAGTTTCAGTATTGTCCCTGCCCTTGGCACAGGTGTCTTTACCCACTTATTGCCCTATTCCACCATCTACCAGGGTACTTATCCACTTCTACCCACTCCCTTCAACATCTATCTTCCATTGTCCAGCCCTCGATCTGATATCTTATATCTGAAGCTTCCTTGGCTTCTGTGATTTCAAACACATCAGCTGCTGACAGTTTATTATGCTGTGACCAGTGTCTCCTGAGCGAAGGTGATGTGTCCTGTAGAACTTATGTGTAGATAGTTTTTTTTTCTTCTTGGCCCAAGCAACCTTGGTGTCTACACGGTTACCTATAGGGTAGGCAGAGAGTTTCAAGGCCCTTTGTGCTGTCCTGCTTTTCCTCCTGTGACGATTTCTTTCTGTCTCCCTCTTTGTGCCCTGTGAACGATTCCCACGCAGCCTTGGTGTCTTCACAGTTACCTGTGGTGAAGATTTCTTTCTGCCCCCTCTATGCTTGATTGTGCTAAGGCAAAACCTATACTTGGACCAAGAGGCACTTGTTAAAACAGAGCAAGGAAACACTGCATGGTTCAAAAGATTCTCACCACTGGGCCAGTTGGCAGAATCAGGATGGATGGTGAAGAGATTGAGATTGTTCACAGCTTTAGTTCGCTTGGCCCCACCCGCAGTCAACACTCTTGGCAACAGCAGCTAGGAAATTAAGAGACGTATTGCGATGGGAAGGTCTACTTTTAGGGACCTCTCCAAAGTACTGGAGAGCAATGGTGTCTCTCTGGAGACTAAGGTGCATCTGATACAGGCCATGGTCTTTGCAATCACTTGTTATGCATCAGAGAGTTGGACAATGACTAAGGAGGATAGAAGGAGAATTGATGCCTTTGAGCTGTGGTGCTGGAGAAACATATTGAGGGTACCACGGACTGCTAGGAAAACAAACAGATTTATCCTGAAAAGGGTTAAACTGGGAGACTCCTTGGAGGCAAGGATTCTGAGGCTTCATCTGACATTCTTTGGACATGTTGTAAGGAGAGACCAGTCCTTGGAGAGGGACATCATGCTTGGTGGGGTGGAGGGACAGTGTAGGAGGGGAAGGCCCTCTATGAGGTGGATTGATTCAGTGACTGGAGTAATCGAGATGGGTGTATCAGAGATAGTAAGATTGGCACATGACAGAGCAGAGTTTAGGGCTGTTGCTCATAGGGTCACTATGAGCAACTCGACGGCACATAACACATAACACACACACACAATTACAAGGAAGACTCAAGGAAGATAGTGATTAATACCACTATCATTCAAATTTATGCACTAGCAATCAGAGCAAAAGAATAGGAAATAGATTATTTCTACCAAATTTTGCAGTCAGAAATTGATTGAACATGCAACCAAGATGCATTAATAAACTGGGTGACTGAAATGCAAAAGTTAGGAACTAGGAAGATTAGTAGTCAGAAAACTTGGTGACCAAAATGAGGCTGGGATAGAAGGATAGAATTCTGCACAATCAATGATTTATTCATTGCAAATACCTTTCATAAGAAGTGTAAATGTGGGAAATACATATGGATTTCCCCTGATGGTATGAACAGGAATAAGATCTATTACTTCTGTGGAAGGAATCTTTGGAGAAGTTCGGTATCAGCAGTGAAAACTAGGTCAGGTACTGATTGCAAAACAGACTATCAGTTACTCAAATTAAAGTGAAAGAAGGTAAACTCAAATCCACAGGGAAAAAAAATTAGATCTTGAGTCTAACCCACCTGAATTTAAAAACCAACTCTGAAACATGTTTGAGGCCTTGAACACTAATGAACAAAGATCAGATGTGGGAGGATATCAAGAATATCATCCACAAAGAATACAAAAGGTCATTACAAAGACATGGGAGGAAGAAAAGATAAAAATGGATTTCAGAAGAGACTCTGGGTATTGTACTAGAGTACCAAGAAGCCAAAGCAAAGGGAGGAAATAAAGAAGTTAAGGAACTATACAGAATATTTCAAAGAGCAGGTCGGGAAGACGAAGCAAAATATTATAATGAAACGTGCAAGGACCTGGAATCGGGAAATCAAAAGACCTGAACTCACTTGGCAATTTTTAAGCTAAAGGAACTGAAGAACAAATTTAAGCTGCAAGTTTCAATTCTTAAGGATGTTATGGACAGAATAGTCAATGATCCAGGAAGCATTAAAAGAAAATGGAAGGAGTACATTGAGTCATTACACCAGAAAAAATTAGCTGACATAGATGAATTTAATGAAACAACGCATGATCAAGAGGTAGTGGTGATGAAGGAGGAAGTGCAGGTTTCTCTGAAAGAATTGGTAAAAAATAAGACCTCAGTAATTGATAGAATACCAATTGACATATTTCGAGAAACAGATGCTACCTTGGACGTTATCACCAGGTTGTGTCAAGAAATCTAGATGACAACTACCTGGCCAACTGACTGGAAGAGATTCACATTTATTCCCAATCCAAAAAAGGTGGACCCAACAGAGTGTGGAAATTGCAGTACAATATCACTAATATCACACACAAGCAAAATCCTGCTGAGGATTTTCCAAAAACTGGAATAGTACATTTACAGAGAACTACTAGAAATACAAGCTGGGTTTAGAAGAAGCCATGGTACTAGAGATATTATTACCAATTTCAGATGGATCTTGAAAAGAAAAGAATACCAGAAGACTATCTATCTTTGTTTCCTTGACTATGCAAAAGCATTTGACTGTGTGGATCACAACAGATTGTGGCTAATCATGAGGAGGATGGGAATCACAGAACATTTGTACTCATGTGAAACCTATACCCAGACCAGGAAGTAGTCTTAAGAACAGATATGGAAACACAGCATGGTTCAAAATCAGGAAAGGAGTGTGTCAGAGATACATCTTCAGTCTATATGCAGAACAGATAATTTGTAAGGCTAGCCTTTATGAGAAGGAATGTGGCATCAGGATTGGAGGAAGAGTCATCAACAACCTACGTTATGCAGATGACACAACCTTGCTTGCTGAAACGAGGAGGACCTGAAGGGCTTGCTGTAGAAGGTCAAGGACTTTAGTCTTCAGTATGGATTGAAGCCAAACATAAAAAAGACAAAGATTCTCACCACCAGGCCAATTGGCAGTACCATGATGGATGGAGAAGAGATTGAGGTTGTCAATAATTAATAGTTTGCTCGGCTCCACAATCAACATTCTTAACATCAGCAGTGAGGAATTCAAAAGATGAATTGCATTGGGAAAATCTGCTGCCAGGGACCTCTCCAAGATAACTGAGAAACAATGATGTCAGCCTAGACACTAAGGTGCACCTGATCCAGGCCATGGTCTTTGCAATTACTTGCTATGCATCAGAGAGCTGGGCAATGACTAAGGACTATAGAAGAATTGATGCCTTTGAGTTGTGGTGCTGGAAAAGTCTTGAACATAAAATGGACTGCCAAGAAAACAAGTAGATCTGTCTAAGAGAGGGTAAAACCCAGTTTCTTTTTGGAGGCTAGGATTGTGAAGCTCCTTCTCACATACTTTGGGCCTGTGGCCAGAAGGGACCAGTACTTGGAGAAGGACCTTATGCATGGAAGGGTGGAGGAACAGCGTAGGAAAAGACAACCTTGGATGAGATAGATTGATATAGTAACTGGGGCAATGCGGGTAGGTGTGTCTGAGTTAGTGAGAGTGGCTCAGGAGAGGGCAGGCTTCAGAGCTGTTGCACATACGGTCGCTAAGAGTCACAGACAACTTGATGGCACATAACAACAATTTTAAAAAGCAATCCTTCAATATGGAATGCATTTTAACATTAAGAAGGCAAAGATTCTTACCACTGGGCCAGTGAGTAACAGCATGATAGATGGAGAAAGGATTGAAACTGTTAGTGATTGAATCTTGCTTAGATTCACAATCAACACCATTGGTATCAGAGGAGACATATTGCTTTGGGTAAGCCTGCTGTCAGGAATTTCTCCAAAATATTGAAAAGCCATGATGGCAGTTTTAAGACTAGGGTGCACCTGATTCAGGCCATGGTCTTTTCAATGACTTAATATACATCTGAGAGCTGAATGATGAATAAGTATGTCAGAAGAAGAGTGTGTTTTGGTGCTGAATATCCTATGGACTACCAAAAGAAAGAATAGTTGAGTCTAGAAAAGGTGCAGGCAGAATTCTCATTGGAAGCAAAGATCACAAAGCTTCATTTATCATAATTTGGACATGTTGTTAAGTAA
>NW_006400318.1:263248-264275 GCF_000299155.1 Elephantulus edwardii
GCACCTTGTCCAGTCCTAAAGTTCAGAGCTGGCGGGGAGGTGGCGAGCCGAGTTGGGCAGGAACTGGTGGGAGGAGGTCGCGAGCTGGTTCGGGGGGAGCAATGTGATACCTGAAGATGGGGGTCTTGGGTTAGAGCTGCAGGGGTGTGTCATACTTAATGTCCACTCCCACCGTCCACTGCATCTGCGCTCGCCACCTTGGCCAGTCCCAAAGTTCAGAGCTGGCTAGGGGTCGCGAGTCGAGTCGGTTCTGAGCTGGTGGGCTGGGGTCGTGAGCCGGTTAGGGTCAGAGCTGGTGGGGGGAGGTCACGTCGGGTCGGGGGGAGCAATGTGATACCTGAAGATGGGGGTTGTGGGTCAGAGCTGCAGGGGTGTGTCATACTTCAAGTCCACCCCCACCGTCCACTGCGTCTGG
The DNA here is from genome assembly GCF_000299155.1 of Elephantulus edwardii. Lineage (NCBI taxonomy): Eukaryota > Metazoa > Chordata > Mammalia > Macroscelidea > Macroscelididae > Elephantulus > Elephantulus edwardii. The sequence continues at coordinate 263,664 of NW_006400318.1, forward strand.
GCACGGCACCTTGGCCATTCCCAAAGTTCAGAGCTGGCAGGGGGTCACGGGCCGAGTCGGGTCAGAGCTGGTGGGGGAGGTCGTGTGCCGCGTCAGGGGAAGTAATGTGGTACCCGAAGATGGGGGTCGTGGGTCAGAGCTGCAGGGGTGTGTCCCACTTCAAGTCCACTCCCACCGTCCACTGCATTTTTGCACGGCATCTTGGCAAGTCCAAAAGTTCAGAGCTGGCAGGGGCGTCGCGAATCGAGTCGGTTCAGAGCTTGTGGGGGGAGGTCGCGAGCCGGTTAGGGTAAGAGCTGGTGGGGGGAGGTCGCGAGCCAGGTCGGGGGGAGCAATGCGATACCTGAAATGGGGTTCGTCGGTTAGACCTGCAAGGCTGTGTCATACTTCAAGTCCACTCCCACCATTCACTGCGTCTGTACACGGCACCTTGGCCAGTCCCAAAGTTCAGAGCTGGAGGGGAGTGTGCTAGCCGAGTCGGGTCAGAGCTGGTGGGGGGAGTTCGGGAGTCATGTTGGGGGGATCAGTGCGATACCTGAAGATGGAAGTTGTGGGTCAGAGGTGCAGGGGTGTGTCATACTTCAAGTCCACTCCCATCGTCCACTGCGTCTG
>NW_006400318.1:265985-267278 GCF_000299155.1 Elephantulus edwardii
GTCCACTGCGTCTGCGCATGGCAACTTGGCCAGACCCAAAGTTCAGGGTGGAGTGGGGTGCGCGATCCGATTTGGGTCAGAGCTGGCGGGGGGTAATCGCGAGCCGGGTCGTTGGAGCAATGCGATACCTGAAGTTGGGGGTCGTGGGTCAGAGATGCAGAGGTGTGTCATACTTCAAGTCCACTCCCACCGTCTACTGCGTCTGCGCACAGCACCTTGGCCAGTCCCAAAGTTCAGAGCTGCCTTGTCTCGCGACCCGGGTCAGGTCAGAGCTCGTGGGGGGAAATCGCGAGCCGGGTCGGGGAGAGCAATGCAATACCTTAAGTTGGGGGTCGCGGTTCATACCTGCAGGGGTGTGTCTTACTTCAAGTCCACTCACACCATCCACTGCGTCTGCGCATGGTGGGGGGATGCCACAAGCCGGGTTGGGGGGAGCAATGTGATACCCGAAGATGGGGGTCAAGGGTCAGAGGTGCAGGGGTGTGTCATATTCAAGTACACTCCCACCGTCCACTGCTTCTGCGCACGGCACCTTCGCCAGTCCCAAAGTTCAGAGCTGGCGGCGGGGGGGTGGGTCTCGAGCCGAATTGGGTCAGAGTTGGTTGGGTAGGTCACGAGCCGGGTCGGGTCAGAGCTTGTGGGGGAAGGTCGCGAGCCGGGTCGGGGGTAGCAATGTGATACCTGAAGATGGGGGTCATGGGTCAGAGCTGCAGGGGTGTGTCATACTTCAAGTCCACTCCCACCGTCCACTGCATCTGTGCACAGCACCTTGGCCAGTCCCAAAGTTCAGAGCTGGCGGCGGATCACGAGCCGAATCGGGACATAGCTGGTGAGGGTCCGCGAGCCGGGTCTGGGGGAGCAATGTGATACCCAAAGATGGTGTCGTGGGTCAGAAGTGCAGTGGTGTGTCATACTTCAAGTCGACCCCACCATCCACTGCATCTGCAGACAACACCTTGGCCAGTCCCAAAGATCAAAGCTGGCGGGGTGGGGGTCGCGAGTTGAGTTGGGTCAGAGCTTGTGGGGGGAGGTCGCGAGCCGGGTCAGGGTGAGGAATGTGATACCTGAAGATGGGGGTCGTGGGTCAGGGCTGTAGGAGTGTGTCATCCTTCAAGTCCACTCCCACCATCCACTGCGTCTGCGCAAGGCATCTTGGCCAGTCCTAAAATTCAGAGCTGGCCGTGGAGGGGGTCGCGAACCGAGTCGGGACAGAGCTGGTGGTGGGAGGTCGCAAGCCGGGTCAGTTTAGAGCTGGTGGGGGGAGGTCGCGAACCGGGTTGGTGGGAACAATGC
>NW_006400318.1:268590-269269 GCF_000299155.1 Elephantulus edwardii
GCGCATAGAGTCGGTTCGGAGCTGGTGGGGGGATTTCCCGAGCCGGTTGGGGTCAGAGCTGGTGCGGGGAGGTCGCACGTTGGGTCGGGGGGAGCAATGCGATACCTGAAGATGGGGGTCGTGGGTCAGAGCTGCAGAGGTGTGTCCCACTTCAAGTCCACTCCCACCGTCCACTGCGTCTGTGCATGGCACCTTGACGAGTTCCAAAGTTCAGAGCTGGCGGGGAGTTCGCGAGCCGAGTGGGGTCAGAGATGTTGGGGTGAGGTCGCGAGCCAGGTCGGGGGGAACAATGCAGTACGTGAAGTTGGGGGTCGAGAGTCAGAGCTGCAGGGGTGTGTTATATTTCAATTCCACTCACACCGTCCACTGCGTCTGCGCACAGCACCTTGGCCAGTCCCAATGTTCAGAGCTGGCGGGGAGCTCGCAAGCCGAGTTGGGTAAAAGCTGGTGGGGGGAGGTCGCGACCCAGGTCGGGGGGAGCAAGGCGATACCTGAAGATGGGGATCGTGGGCTAGAGGTGCAGGGGTGTGTCCTACTTCAAGTCCACTCGCACCGTCCACTGCGTCTGCGCAAGGTACCTTGGTCAGTCCCAAAGTTTAAAGCTGGATGGGACATTGTGAGCCGAGGCGGGTCAGGGCTGGTGCGGGGAGGTCGCGAGCTGGGTCGGGGGGAGCAATGC
>NW_006400318.1:270844-271313 GCF_000299155.1 Elephantulus edwardii
GCACCTTGGCAAGTCCCAAAGTTCAGAGCTGGCGAGGGGTCACGCATAGAGTCGGTTCGGAGCTGGTGGGGGGAGGTCCCGAGCCGGTTGGGGTCAGAGCTGGTGCGGGGAGGTCACACGTTGGGTCGGGGGGAGCAATGCGATACCTGAAGATGGGTGTCGTGGGTCAGAGCTGCAGGGGTGTGTCCCACTTCAAGTCCACTCCCATCGTCCACTGCGTCTGTGCATAGCACCTTGGCCAGTCCCAACGTTCAGAGCTGGCGGGGGGGTAGCCAGTCGAGTCGGGTCAGAGCAGGTGGGGGGAGGTCGCGAGCCAGTTAGGGTCAGAGCTGGTGGGGGGGAGTTCGCAAGTCGGGTTGGGGAGCAATGCGATACCTGAAATGGGGGTCGTGGGTCAGAGCTGCAAGGCTGTGTCATACTTCAAGTCCACTCCCACTGTTCATTGCGTCTGAGCACGCCACCTTGGCCA
>NW_006400318.1:273270-276764 GCF_000299155.1 Elephantulus edwardii
GGGGGGGAGCAATGCGATACCTGAAGATGGGGGTCGTCGGTCAGAGTTGCAGCTGTGTGTCATACATCAAGTCCACTCCCGCCGTCCACTGCGTGTGTGCACGGCATTTTCGCCAGTCCCAAAATTCAGAGCTGTCAGGGGGCTCACGAACCGAGTCGGGTCAGAGACAGTTGGCTAGGTCATGAGCCAGGTCGGGTCAGAGGTGGTGGTGGGAGGTCGCGAGCCGGGTAGGGGGAGCAATGCGATACCTGAAGATGGAGGTCGTCGAACAGAGGTGCAGGTGTGTGTCATACTACAAGTCCACTCCCACCGTCCACTGCGCCTCTGCTAGGCACCTTTGCCAGTCCCAAAGTTCAGAGCTGGCGGGTGGGGGGGCGTCACGGGCCGAGTTGTGTCAGAGTTGGTGGGGGGAGGTCGCGAGCCGGGTCACGTCAGAGGTGTTGGGGGGACGTCACGAGCCGGGTCGAGGGGAGCAATGCGATACCTGAAGATGGGGGTCGCGGGTCAGAGCTGCAGTGGTGTGTCATACTTCAAGTCCACTTCCACCGTCCACTGCGTCTCCGTACGGCACCTCGGCTAGTCCCAAAATTCAGAGGTGGCGGGGGGGTGTGGGGTCACGAGCCGAGTCAGGTCAGGGCTCATGGAGGGATGTCGAGAGCCGGATCGGGTCAGAGCTGGTTGGGGGACGTCCCGAACCGGGTTGATGGCAGCAATGCCATACCTGAAGATGGGGTTCGCAGGTCAGAGCTGCAGAGGTGTGTCATACTTCAAGTCCACTCCCACCGTCCACTGCATCTGCGCACGGCACCTTGGGCAGTCCCAAATTTCAGAGCTGGTGGGGGGAGGTCATGAGTCGGGTCAGGTCAGAGCTGGTGGGGGGACTTCCCAAACCGGGTCGATGGCAGCAATGCGATACCTGAAGATGGGTGTCCTGGGTCAGAGCTGCAGGGGTGTGTCATACTTCAAGTCCACTCTCACCATCCACTGCGTCTGCGCACGGCACCTTGGCCAGTCCCAAAGTTCATAGCTGGCAAGTGGTTCACGAGCCAAGTTAGGTCAGAGCTGGTGGGGGGAATTCGCGAGTCAGGTCAGTGGGAGCATTGCGATACCTGATGATGACCGTCGTGGGTCAAAGATGCAGAGGTGTGTCATACTTCAAGTCCACTCCCACCGTCCACTGCATCTGCGCATGGCACCTTGGCCAGTCCCAAAGATTACAGCTGGCGGAGCGGTCGTGAGCTGAGTCGGGTCAGAGCTGCTGGGGGGAGGTTGCGAGCTGGTCGGATGAGCAATGTGACACCTGAAGATGGGGGTCGTGGGACAGAGCTGCAGGCATGTGTTATAATTCAAGTCCACTCCCACTGTCCACTGCGTCTGCGTACAGCAAAGTGGCCAGACCCAAAGTTCCCGGTGGAGGGGTTTGCACGATCCGAGTTGGGTCAGAGCTGGTGGGGGGAGGTTGCGAGTCGGATCGGGTTAGACCTGGCGGGGGGGTAATCGTGAGCCGGGTCGGGGGAGCAATGCGATACCTGAAGTTGGGGGTTGGGGGTCATACCTACAGGGGTGTGTCATACTTCAATTCCACTCCGACTGTCCACTGCGTCTGCGCACGGCACCTTGGCCAGTCCCAAAGTTCAGAGCTGGCAGGGGGTCGCGAGCCGAGTCGGCTCAGAGTTGGTCAGGTAGGTCGCGAGCTGGGTAGGGTCAGAGCTTGTGGGGGGAGGTCGCGAGGCAGGTCGAGGGGAGCAATGCAATACCTGAAGTTGGGGGTCGTGGGTCATAGCTGCAGGGGTGTGTCATACTACAAGTCCATTCCCACTGTCCACTGCGTCTGCGCAAGGCACCTTGCCCAGTCCCAAAGTTCAGAGCTGGCAGGGGGTCGTGAGCCGAGTCGGCTCAGAGTTGGTCGGGTAGGTCGCGAGCCGGGTAGGGTCAGAGCTTGTGGGGGGAGGTCACGAGGCAGGCCGGGGGGAGCAATGCAATACCTGAAGTTGGGGGTCATGGGTCATAGCTGCAGGGGTGTGTCATACTTCAAGTCCACTCCCACCATCCACTGTGTCTGTGCACGGCACCATTGCCAGTCCCAAAGTTCAGAGCTTGCGGGGGGGTCGCGAGCTGAATTGGGTCAGAGCTGGTGGGGGGATGTCTCGAGCCAGTTCGTGGAGAGCAATGCGATACCTGAAGATGGGGGTCGTGGGTCAGAGCTGCAGGGGTCTGTCATACTTCAAGTCCACTCCCACCACCCACTGCGTCTGCACACGGCACCTTGGCCAATCCCAAAGTTCAGAGCTGGCGAGGGCGTTGCGAGCCGAGTCAGGTCAGAGCTGGTGGGGGGAGGTCACGAGCCGGTTCGGGGGGAGCAATGCGATACCTGAAGATGAGGGTCGGGGGTCAGAGCTGCAGGGTTGTGTCATACTTCAAGTCCACTCCCACCATCCACTGTGTCTGCGCACGGCACTTTGGCCAGTTCCAATATTCACAGCTGGTGGTTGGTGTCGCCAGTCGAGTCGGGACAGAGCTGGTGGGGGGAGGTCGCGAGCCGGGTCGGGTTAGACCTGGTCAGGTAGGTCGCGAGCCAGGTTGGGTAAGACCAGCTGCGGGGAGGTCACGAGCCGGGTCGGGTGGAGAATTGCGATACCTGAAGATGGGTGTCCTGGGTCAGAGCTGAAGGGGTGTGCCATACTTCAAGCCCACTCCCAACATCCGCTGCGTATGCTCACGGGACCTTGGCCAGTCCCAAAGTTCAGAGCTGGTGGGGCGGGGGGGGAGGGTGACGGGCCAAGTCGGGTCAGAGCTGGTGGGGTGAGGTCACGATCCGGGTTGGGTCAGAGCTGGTGGGGGGAGGTCACGAGCCGGGTCAGGGGGAGAAATGCGATACCTGAACATCGGGGTCGAGGATAAGAGCTGCAGGGGTGTGTCATACTTCAACTCCAGTCCCATGGTCCACTGCGTCTACGCACGGCACCCTGAAGAGTCCCAAAGTTCAGAGCTGGCGGGGGGGTCGCGATCCGAGTCGGGTCAGAGATGTTGGGGGGAGGTCTCGAGCTGGGTCGGGTCAGAGCTGGTGGGAGGATGTCGCGAGCCGGTTCGGGGGGAGCAATGCGAAACCTGAAGATGGGGGTCGTGGGTCAAAGCTGTAGGCGTGTGTCATACTTCAAGTCCACTCCCACCATCCACTGCGTTTGCGTATGGCACCTTGGCCAGTCCCAAAGTTCAGAGCTTGTGTTGGTGTCGCGACCCGTGTCAGGTCAGAGCTGGTGTGGGGAGGTCGCGAGCCGGGTCGGGTCAGAGGTGGTGGGGGGAATTCGCGAGCCGGGTCGGGGCGAGCAATGCGATACCTGAAGTTGGGAGTCGTGGGTCACAGCTGCAGGTGTGTGTCATACTTCAAGTCCACTCCCACCATCCACTTCTTCTGCGCACGGCACCTTTGCCAGTCCCAAAGTTCAGAGCTGGCGGGGAGCTTCGCGAGCCGAGTCGGGTCACAAATGGTGGGG
>NW_006400318.1:278235-278738 GCF_000299155.1 Elephantulus edwardii
CCCCTTCATGTCCACTACCAACGTCCACTGCGTCTGTGCACAGCACCTTGGCCAGTCGCACTATTCAGAGCTGGTGGGGGGGTTGCAAGCTGGGTTGGTTCAGAGCTGGTGGTGGGGTTGTGAGCCGGGTCGGGGGGAGCAATGCGATACCTGAAGATGGGGGTCGTGGGTCAGAGCTGCAGGGGTGTTTCCCAATTCAAGTCCACTCCCACCATCCAGGTCGTCTGCGCATGGCACCTTGGCCAGTCCCAAATTTCAGAGCTGGCGGGGGGGTCGCGAGCTGAGTCGGATCAGAGCTGGGGGAGGCGCAAGTCAGGTCGGAGGGAGCAATGCGATATCTGAAGATGGGGGTTGTGGGTCAGAGCTACAAGTGTGTGTCCCAGTCCAACTCCACTCCCTCTGTCCAATGTATCTGCGCAAGGAACCCTGGCCAGTTTCAAAGTTCAGAGCTGGCTGGGGGGTCGCGAGCCCAGTTGGGGGGAGCAATGCGATACCTGAAGATG
>NW_006400318.1:280301-280763 GCF_000299155.1 Elephantulus edwardii
ATTGAAGTACACTCCCAAAGTCCACAGTGTCTGAGCGCGGCACCTTGGCCAGTCCCAAATTTTAGAGCTGGTGGAGGGGGTCACGAGCTGAGTCGGGTCAGAGCTGGCAGGGCGGGGGGTCTTGAGCCGGGTTGGGGGGAGCAATGTGATACCTGAAGATGCGCGTCGTGGGTCAGAGCTGCAGGGGCATGTCCCATTTCAGTTCCACTCCCACCGTCCACTGCATCTGCGCACGGCACCTTGGCCAGTCCCAAAGTTCAGAGCTGGCGAGGGGGTCGCGAGCCGTGTCGGGGCAGAGCTGGTGTGGGGGTTCCGAGCCGGGTTGGAGGGAGCAATGCGATACCTGATGATGGTGGTCATGGGTCAGAACTACATGGGTGTGTCCCACTTCAAGTCCACTCCCACCGTCCACTGTGTTTGTACATGGCACGTTGGTCTGTCCCAAACTTCAGAGCTGGCGTG
>NW_006400318.1:280863-281439 GCF_000299155.1 Elephantulus edwardii
GGGGAGTTCGTGAGCAGGATCGGGGGAGGAATGCGATACCTGAAGATGGGGGTCGTGGGTCAGAGCTACCAGGATGTGTCCCACTTAAAGTCCACTCCCACCGTCTACTGCGTCTGCACACGGCACCTTCGCCAGTACCAAAGTTCAGTGCTGGTGGAGGGGGGGAGTCGCGAGCCAGGTTGGGGGTAGCAATGCGATACCTGAAAATGGGGGTCATGGGTCAGAGCTACAGGCCCGTGTCCCACTTCAAGTCCACTCCCACCGTCCACTGCGTCTGCGTACAGCACCTTGGTCAGTCCCAAAGTTCACAGCTGGTGTGGGGGAGGGGCGTGAGCCTGGTCGTGGGGGAGTAATGCGATATATGAAGATGGGGGTCGTGGGTCAGAGCTGCAGGGGTGAGTCCCACTTCAAGTCCACTCCCACCGTCCACTGAGTCTGCGCCCGGAACCTTGGCCAGTCCCAAAGTTCAGAGCAGGTGGGGGCGGGGGTGAGCCTAGTCGGGGGGGGAGCAATGTGATACCTAATGATGGGGGTCGTGGGTCAGAGCTATAGGTCTGTGTCCCACTTCAAGTCCAC
>NW_006400319.1:0-7442 GCF_000299155.1 Elephantulus edwardii
GGGTTTTCTTGCTGTTCTTTTTCAATTTGCTGGGGATATTAGGTTAGAGAGTCAATTTTCTGTTTTTCCAGTCTTTTGATGTGTTTGCTTATTGCTATAAATTGACCTCTGATTACTGCTTTGGCTGTTTTCCAGAGATTTTGGCAAGTGTTGTTTTCATTGTCATTAGTTTCAAGAAAACTTTTCGTTTCATTTTTTATTTCTTCTTGTATCCAGTCATGTTAAGGCAAGGTGTTGCTCGGCTTCCAAATATATGTTTTTATTTCCTTTATCATCGCATTATGGTCTGACAAGATGGTTTTTATTATTTCTCTGTTTTTTTAATTTATTGATGTTTGCCTTGCGAAGTAGAATGTGATCTATTCTAGAGAATGTTTCACGCACATTGGAGAAGAAGGTATACTGTGCTTTTTTGGGGTGCATTACTCTATAAATATCTATGAATTCAATTGGCTTATTGTGCGGTTTAATTCTTCAGTATCTCTATTGAGTTTTTTTTCTGGTAATTCAGTCTTTTCTTGAGAGGGATGTACTGAAGTCACCAAGCACTATAGTAGTGCTGTCTATTTCCTTTTTTAGTTTTGTTAATGTTTGTTTTATGTATTTTGCTGGTCTTTCATTTGGTGCAAAATACTTATTATTGTTATGTCCTCTTGTTCTCTGACCATTTCAGCATTATTTAGTGACCTTCCTTGTCCTTTGTGATCGTTTTCACATTGATACTTATTTTATCAGAGATTGATATGGCTACTCCAGCTTTTCTCTGGTTGCCATTTGCTTGGTATATTTTTCTCCACCCTTTTATTTTTAGCCTGTCTTTATCTTCATTTATCAGGTGTGTCTCTTGTATACAACATATTGATGGATTTTGGTTTTTTTATTCAATCTGCTACTCTCTTTCTCTTCAGCAGTGCATTTAAACCATTCACATTCAGTGTGACTATTGAGAGGCTAGATTTTATTGCTATCATTTTGTTGAGTTCTTGTTGGTGTTGTTGCTATTTACTTTGGACCATGTGGCTTTCTGTGGTATGTCTGTAAGAAGGACATCTCTGAGTCTCTCCTGCAATGCTGGTCTTGTTTTTACAAACTCTCTTAGGTTCTGCTTTTCTGGTAATATCTTGATCTGTTCTTCATATCTGATGGATAATTTCGCTGGGTACAGTATTCTTGGTTGACAGTTGTGTTCTTTGAGTGTTTGATATATGTCCTTCCTCTCTCTTCTTGCCTGCATGCTTTCTCCTGAGAAATCGGCACTTAATCTCTTTTTCAGTGCCTTTACTTGCTTCTTTCTTTTCTGGGATTCCAATGATGCACATGTTATTTCTCTTGATGGTGTCCCACATTATTCTTAAGGTTTTCTTCTTTTTCCTTCTTTTTTGAGTTTGCTTTTTGCTCTAGCATCTCAGTGGTGACTATTCTGCCTTCAATTTCACTGGTTCTGTGTTCCATTTTGTCAACTCTGTTCATATGTCCCTCCATCATGTTGACAGCTTCTGAATCATTGGACCTTATATTTTGAATATTGGTTTGTTGTTTTTCCAGTGCCACTAATGCCTCATTTGTTTTCTTTCCAATGTTCTGTATTTTTTTTAACTCCTCCTGGTTTTTGCTTGTAGTATCCTGTAATTCATCAAGTTTGTCTTTCATCCATTGGATATATTCAGTCACTCCTTTTTTAAATTCTGTGTCAGAAAGTTCCATCAGACTTTCTGGCTACAGGAAATCCACTGATACTGTTTCACCCTTTGGGAGTGAAATCTTGTTTTGCTCTTGTTTATTGTGTGGGATAGTTTGCTGTCTTCGAAACATTGATATATTCTTGATCTGAAGATAATGCTCTAGAGATCAGTTGGGCAGATATCCAACTTGTGCATTTCTCTGAACTTCTGACTTCAGAGAAATGTCAGTTCAGAGCATGTGAGGGAAATCTCTTATTGGTAAGACTGGTCTAGGTGCTCCCAATTAAAGGCAAGTTGATTGCCCAGATGTGTAGGCACTGGTGTGGAGCCAAATGGGGTGAGGCAGGCACCAGGTTGGGGTGTTCACAAGGGCAGGTCAAACATTGGGGGATCTTGCTCAAACCTCTGCTGTCTGAGTGTGCTCACAATTGGGGTCCCTACTCAAATTCTCACTGTCCATTTCCCACCCAGTGGTTTTCTCAGTGTTCCCTGGCTGGTGGCACTTAACGCAGGTGCCCTCACACAACAGCCCCTGCTCTAGGAGAGTCCTGGATCCAACAGGACCCGAAAAGTTAAGGTCAAATTTCCACCAAACCACTAGACTCTGGCTGGTCTGCAGAGTCCACAAAAGCCAGCCAGTGGCTGGCTCATTTCTGGGCAGTTGGTGTGGCCCAAGAGAGCTTGCCCAAATTTCCCACCAGTAGGCACACCCTTGGGTGTTCTCCCAGGTAATCAGCAATGCCCCAGTAAACCAAGTCAGGATCCTACCGGCCTTTCTCCTGCCAGCTTATTTCCACAGCAGCTTGGCTGATAGCTCCTGGTGATGGCTGGATCCGCAGTGGTGCCCTGAGGTCACAGGGTTGTGGTGGCTGGGGCTGAGGTGTATGGTTGTGTAGCTGCAAGGGGGGTCAAGGGAAGGGGGAGGATGCAAGGGGCTGGGGGGCGCGCAGGTGCACAGAGCTTGGACACTATTACCAGGAGGCAGGGGGCGGGGCTTAGGTGCTGCTGGGGTTTATGCAGCGGCACCCTGCGTGGTGGGGTCAAGGAGGCGTAGGCTGCAGGGGGTCACACAGTGGCGGGTAGTCATTGTTCCTCTGGGTCACACTGTCAGAGGTGGTCACTCCTCCGGAGTTCTGTGGTGCCTGGCCGACTGTTCCTCCTCCTGGGTCTCTTAGAAGCTGGGGTGGTCAGTTGCTCCTCCGGAGTCACAGGGTGGCAGGCGGTTGCTCCCTACTTGCTCCTGGTGGGTGGGTTTCACAGTGGCTTGGCTGGTGTCTTTTGGCTGGGACTCAGCTGTCCTGTGTGTGTTTGAAATTCCAACTCTCCGGCTGGCGCTACGTTCCGGCTGGAGTACACTTGTTTTTTAATGCTGCATAATATTACATTGTGTGAATATACTACAGCTTCTCTATCCATTCATTTGCTCATGGACACTTGTGTTGTTTCCATCTGTTTACTAAAGTGACCAATGCAGCAATAAACATGGGTGTGCATATATCTGCTTTGGTGGCAGTTCTGGGTTTTATAGGGTATATTCCTGGTCGTGGAATAGTACCATACTGCCTTCCTTAGTGATTTCACTAATTTACACTCCCGTCAACAGTGAATAAGTGTTCCAGTTTCTCCATAACCTCACTAGTACTCATTGGCTTCTCTGCTGAATTTTGATATTCTTACTGAGGTGAGATGATACCTCATAGCTGTTTTGATTTGCACCTATCATAGAGCTAGGGATTTGGAACCTTTCTTCATCTGTTTGTTTGCCATCTGAATGTCCTCTTTGATAAAGTGTCTGTTCATATCCTGTGCCCCTTTTGTGATTGGGTTGTTTACCTTTATCTTGTTGTGATCAAGTATTCTATAAATTCTAGATATAGGTCCCTTTCTTTATCAGACATGTCATTATCAAATATTCTTTTCCAGTCTCTGGCTTCCATTTTTTATCCTACTTGAGAAGTTTTTGGATGGACATAGGGATTTAATTCTTTTAAGGTCTCATTCATCTGTTGTATCCTTTCTTGATTGTAGGTTGTTCTGGGTGCTTGGAATACTATTCGTGTTGTGGATTAGGGCTTCTAGAGTTCTTCCAACCTTTTCTCTGATGAAGTTTATAGTGCTTGGTTTTATCTCTAGGTCCTTGTTCCACTTTGAGTTGTCTTTTGTATATGATGTAAGGTGTGGGTCTTGCTTAAGTTTTCAGCAGGTAGTTTTCCAATTCTGCCAACCCTATTTGTTAAAATGGCTGTTGTTTCCCCACTTAACTGATTCATCTCCTTATAAAAAATCAGTTGACCATAGGTAGATGGGCTTATTTCTGGATTCTCAATTCTATTCCATTTATCTAATGGCTGTCATTTTACCAGTACCACACTGTCTTGACCACCACGGTAGTGGAATAGGATTTGAAATCAGGAAGTAAGATGCCTCCTATCTTATTTCTCTTTTTAAGGAGTGCTTTGCTAATTCTGGGTATCTTTCCATTCCAGATGAAATTGGAAATTGCCTTTTCCATCTCGTTGAAGAATGGAATTGATATTTGTATTGGGATTGCATTGAACATGTTTATGGCCTTTGGAAGAACTGTCATTTTCACAATATTGTGATAGCCTATCCAAGAGAAAGGTATATTATTTTATTTCTCCAGGTTTCTTTTTGTTTCTTGTAGTAATATTTAGCAATTTTCTTTGAATAGGTGTTTGTGTTTCTAGTTATATTTACTCCCAAGTATTTAATCTTGTGATTAGCTATTGTGATGGGTATTGTTTTTCTTAGCTCCAGGTCTATATTCTCTTTGTCACTGTAGAGAAATCCAGTTGATTTTTTATTTTTTAATGTTGAACTTGTATCTTGCCACTTTGTTGAATTGCTCAACTATGGCTAGTAGTTTTGTTGCTGAGTCTTTAAGGTTTTCTAAATATACTATTATTTCATCTGCATATAGAGATAATTTTACCTCCTCTTTACCAATCTGGATACCTCTTATTTCCTTCTCTTGTCTTATTCCTATTGCTAAGTATTCCAATAGGTGATAGTGGACATCCTTTGCTAGTTCCTGTTCTCAAAGAGATACCTTTAATCTAGCTCCATTCAGAATAATGATGGATCTTTGTTTTGTGTGTACACTTTTACTTACGTTGAGGAAATTCTCCTCTTTTATTATTTTATTGAGTCTTTTAATCAGGAAAAGGTGTTGGATGTTGTCAAAGACCTTTTCTACATCAATTGATGGGATCATGTCATTCTTGTTCTTTGCTTTGTTTATGTGATGAATTGTACTGACTGTTTTTCTTATGTTGAACCATCCTTGCATACCTGTTACGAATCCCACTAGGCTACGGTATTTTCTTTTCTTTTTTCTTTTCTTCCTTCCTTCCTTCCTTCCTTCCTTCCTTCCTTCCTTCCTCCCTCCCTCCCTCCCTTCCTCCCTCTCCTCTCTCCCTCCCTCCCTTCGTTGGATTCTATTGGTCAGGATTTTACTCAGGATTTTTGTATCTATGTTCATGAGAGATATTAGCCTACAGTTTTCTATTTCGGTGGTGTATTTACTTGGCTTTGATATCAAGGATATCTTTGCTTCATAGAATGAATCTGGATAATCCCATCTTTTTCAATTTTCTGAAATAGTTTATGTAGGTGACAGTTTTCTGAATGTTGGATGAAATTAACTTGTAAAACCATCTGGTCAAAGTCTTTTTAGGCCTGAAGTTGTTTTATTACTTTTTCTATTTCTTCTTTTGTAAAAATTCTGTTCCGGTGTTTCATTTCAGTCTGTGTCAGTTTAGGTAGTTTGTGAGTTTCTAAGTATTTGTACATTTTCTCTAGGTTTCATATTTGTTTGAAGATAGTTTTTCCATAATATTCCATTGTTAGCCTTTTAATTTTAATTGGTTCTGTTGTGATATTGCCCGTTTCATCTCTTATTTGGATTATTTGTCTTTTCTTTCTTTTCCTTTGTTAGTTTTGCTAGTGGTTTGTTGATTTTATTGACCTTTTGAAAAAACAACTTCAAGTTTTGTTGATTATTTAAGTTGTTTTTCTTCTCTTTTTTTTCATTTATTTCTGCCCTAGTTTTTATAATGTCTCGGTTTTTTTAGTGGGTTTTGAGTTTTCTTGCTGTTCTTTTAAAATGTGTTTGAGATGTTGGGTTAGATAGGCGATGGTCATTTCTTCCTGCTTTTTTGCTGTGTTTGCTTATTGCTATAAATTGACCTCGGATTGACCTTTTTAGCTGTTTCCCAGAAGTTTTGGTAAGTTGTGTTTTCATTATCATTTGTTTCAAGAAACTTTTTAATTTCATTTTTTTAATTTCTTCTAGTACCCACTCTTGCTCAAGCAAGATGTTGTTCAGCTTCCAAATGTATGTTTTCTTTCTCCTTTGTCCTTTTGTTAGTAATTTCTAATTTTGGATTATTCTGCCATCAAGTGACTTGCGACCCACAGAAACTCTATGTAAAACAGCCCTAAACCCTGTTCTATTCTGTGCCAATCTTATTGTCTCTGACACACCTACCCCCATTACCACAATCCCTGAACCAATCCATTTCATCAAGGGTCTTCTTCCCCTACTCTATCCCTCCACCCTCCCAGTCATGATGTCCCTCTCCAAGGACCTCTCCCTCCTTACAACACGTCCAAAAGATGTCAGACACAGCCTCAGAATCCTTGCCTCCAAAGAGTAGCCTGGTCTCACCCTTTCTAGGATGAACCTGTTTATTGTTCTAGCAGTAATTGATATATTCAATACTCTTCTCCAGCACCACAGCTCAAAGGCATCAATTCTCCTTCTATCTTCCCTAGTCATTGTCCAGCTTTCTGATGCCTAAAGTAACTGCAAAGACTATGGCCTGGATTATCAAAAAAGGACTTGAACAACACATCAGCAGAGAACTTCCAGAAGTCCAGGCTGAGTTTAGAAGGGGTTATGATACTAGGGATATTGTAGCTGATGTGAGATGGATCTTAGCTGAAAGCAGAGAATACCAGAAGACTGTATATCTGTGTTTCATTGATTATGCAAAGGCATTTGACTGTGTGGATCATAGCAAACTGTGGCTGACTCTGAGAAGAAGGGGAAACCCAGAACACTTGATTGAGCTAATGCAAGACCTATACTTGGACCAAGATGCAGTCATCAGAACAGAGCAGGGAAACACTGCATGGTTCAAATTTGGGAAGGGCGTACACCAGGGATGTGTCCTGTCTCCAAACCTTTTCACCCTGTACTCAGAACAGATTATCCTACAGGCTGGGCTCTATGAGGAGAAGTGTGGCATTAGGATTGGTGGAAGATCTATTAACACTCTGCGTTATGCAGATAACACAACCCTGCTTGCTGAAACTGAGGAGGACGTGAAATGCTTGCTGCAGAGGGTCAAGGACTGCAGCTGTTAGTATGGATTGAGGCTCTATGTCATGAAGACAAAGATTATCACCACTGGACCAATTGGCAGCATCAGGATGGATGGTGAAGAGATTGATATTCTTCACAACTTTAGTCTGCTTGTCTCCACAGTCAACACTCCTGGCACCAGTAGTCACCAGTAATCGGGAAACTAAAAAGAACACATTATGATGGGAAAGTCTGCTGTTAGGTACCAAAGAACAATGGTGTCCCTCTGGAGAATAAGGTGCGTCTGATATAGGTTATGGTCTTTGCAATCACTTGTTATGCATCAGAGAGTTGGACAATGACTAGGGAGGATAGAAGGAAAATTGATTCCTTTGAGCTGTGGTGCTGGAGAAGAGTATTGAATGTACCAT
>NW_006400319.1:8738-35793 GCF_000299155.1 Elephantulus edwardii
CAAGAATTTAAAACAACAACAGCAACAAAAAACAACAACAACAACCCCAAATGGATTCATCTTAGAGAGGGTTAAACCAGGCTGTTCCTTGTAGGCAAGGATTCTGGGGCTTCATCTGACATAATTTGGACATGTTGTAAGGAGGGACAGGTCCTTGGAGAGGGATATCATGATTGGGAAGGCTCAGGAGGGGAAGACCCTCTATGACATGGATTGATTCAATGACTGGGGTAATAGGGGTGGGTGTGTCAGAGGCAGTGCGATTGGCATAGGATAGAGCAGGGTTTAGGGCTGTTGTACATAGGGTCACTATGAGTTGCAAGCAAATTGATGGCACATAACAAAAACAATAGCCTGGATCAGGTGCACCTTAGTCTCCAGACTGACATCATTGCTCTTCAACACTCTGTAGAGGTTTCTGACAGCAGACTTTCCCAATGCAATTCATCTTTTTTTATTTCCTGGCTGTTTGTACCAAGAGTGTTGACTGTAGAATCAAGCAAACTGAAGCTGTTTACAATTTGAATCTCTTCACTATTTATCATGATGCTGCCAATTGCCCACAGCAGCGAGAATCTTTGTTTTCTGGATGTTGAGCTTCAATTCATACTGAAGGCTGCCATCCTTCACCTTCTGCAGCAAGCACTTTGTTGTTGTTCTATACCATGGACCCTCCAATGGGTTTTCAGAAGCAGTAAATTGCATAGGAAGAGATTGTCCCTCTTTATCTCACAGAAAAACTGGTTGATTTGAACCAAGTACCTTTGCACTGACAGTGCAATTCGTTATCTGTAAGCCAGCACAAAAAAGGAAGGATTACTAGCTAGAAAACATGGTCTTCTGGTAAAAATAATTTTAATTTTTATATAATTTTGTATAAGACCTATTAATTACAAATAATATATTTTAAAACCATTATATTTATCATATAGTATGAGTAAAACTGTTATCTATAAGCCAAAAATTGTAAACAAGATCCATTCTTCACACAAAATTTACAAACTAACTCAGGAAAGAAGAAAGGATTAAGTATAAAGTTTAAATATTTTAAAGATTATTAAGTAAAATTTTGGCACAACTTGGAAGCCTTAATCTATGATGTAAATAGACTACAAAATATATTTGAAAATGTTTATCAGTAAAGAATAAAGTGAATAATTGGGATTATCTAATAAATAAACACTTTTATACTTCAAAAGACTTCTAAAAGTGAAAAGGGGAAAAAAGGAGACCAGACAGATTCGATGGTAAATCTTTGATAACAACTATCAGCCAAGAGACTCTTCTCTAAAATTTATAGAAAACTTACATTTTCTCATGAAAAAGATAAGCAACCCCAAAACAAAACAAGCTGAAATAAAGGTTGATATTCAGATGGTTGAAGAAATAAAGCAATGCTTGAAATTGCTAACCATTAGAAAGAAGTAATAGATAGTATCTCACTGCAGCAACATTGTTGTTCTTGTTAGGTGCTTTTGAGTTGAGTATGACTCATAGCAACCTCATGAACAAAAGACCTTAATTCTGTTCTAAACTATTGTTAGAGTTTCCAGAGGACTGCTGTTTAGGAAGTGGATCCTACTCCTGCTTCAAAGCCTTTCTTAATCTGGAAGCTCTACCAAACATTGTCCACCATTATGATAAACATTATGGCATTTGACACACCAGTGGAATAGTTTTCAGCATAGAGGCCAGGTTACCTCAGTACAGCAAATTGGCAGACCAGTGCTGTACCACTTAGAAGAATGTTAATTCCAAACACAATTAACACAATTTAAAAAGCCACCCACAGCTCGTTGTTAGCTAAATCCAGTAAATCCAATAAGCTCACTCACGATTGTGAATGAAAT
Source organism: Elephantulus edwardii (assembly GCF_000299155.1). NCBI lineage: Eukaryota > Metazoa > Chordata > Mammalia > Macroscelidea > Macroscelididae > Elephantulus > Elephantulus edwardii. The sequence continues at coordinate 10,589 of NW_006400319.1, forward strand.
AAAACAAAGGAAAAAAAAAACCATTTCACACCTGACCCTCAACTAACACTAAACACCCCACCTTCCAGAATCCAACTACTTCACAAATGAGCCTCCAAACTGGAGACTTAGGGCCCAGCCAACATTTAAATAACAAGGCCCTCCACCAGTTCCTATTGACTCTAAACAAGTGACTTCTTCCCACAGCTCATCCAACAATAGCCAGCTTCATAAACAGTAAATAACAAATGCTATCAAGGATGTAAAGAGACTGAACTCTCATACAATGCTGAGAGAAATGTAAAATGATATAACCACTATGAAAAATGTTTTGGCACTTCCTAAAAAAACTGAATACAGACATACCATTTAATAAAAAAAATCCCTTTCTAGGTTTATATCCTAAAGAAATAAGTGTTGCGATATGGACAAATACACACATCTATGTTTATAGCAGCATTATTATAACAGCAAAGAGGTAGAAATAACACAAATTGTGATCTATGCATATGGCTAAAGAAACTGGCATATGCACACTGTTACATGGCAATGACACAACATTTGCTGAAAATGAGAAGGATTTGGTGTGTTTTCTGAAGAGAATTTAAAAAGTACCATCTTCAATATTAATTACTCTTCAACTTGAAGAAAGCCAAAGTCCTCACCACTGACCAATAAGTATAATGATGTTCAATGGATAAATTATTAAAGTTGTCAAGGATTTCATTTTGCCCATATCCCCTCAACACCCATTGAAGCTGCAGGCGAGAAATCAAACCACATTGTGCATTGAGTAAATTCTTTGCCAGGGACCTCTTTTAAAGTACTAAAAAGTGAAGATGACTGAAAGCTAAGGTGAACCTGACCCAAGTAATGGTATTTCATATGGTTTTTTATGCATGTTAGAGTTGAACTAGGAGTCAAGAAGACTAACCAAGAGTTGATGGCTTTGAGATCTCATAGAAAATAAACTGCCAAAAGAGCAAATAAAAACATCTTAAAAGAAGTGAATCCAAAGTGCTTCTTAGAAGCAAGGGTGGTGAAACTTCTGTCTCACTTATGTTAGATATGTTAACAGAACGAGACAGTGCTTGGAGATAAATATCGTGTTTATACTTAATAGTTACAGAAAACACAGGAAAAAACCACCACAAAACCTTGACAACTTTCAATACAATTCTTGGTTTAAAAAGGAAACATTACCAGCCATGTATGAGGTGAAGGGACTTCCATCAAGTTGGTAAGGGACAATTGCAAATAATCTACATCTAATAACACATATTTGATCTGCCCATATGAACATATGGGTAGTAAAAAAGTGCGTAACTATGAATAAGCAAAGAAATTATTTCTAAAAGTGGAATCCTTTATGATATTTAATGACAGTAAGTTCAGGAAAAAAGATGTGATTTGCAACAGAATTTTATTTAATAAGTAAGATGTGAAATTAGATAAAATGCAAAAAGAAAAAGTAAGAAATGTGAAAGCATTTTTTCAGATGAAACTGAATTGGTGAAGCACATATAAAAAGAAATTTGAGATATTTCACAATCACAAAATGACAAATACTGCATAATTCCACTGTTACAAAATAGGATTGATGTGAGTATTGAGGGGGAAACTGAGAAGAGAGCGAATAAATAATGAACACTGCACTGGAATAGATGAAGGAAAGAACTGTTTAAAAAGAACATATGATAGGCATTTTATTTTATTTTATTAATTTTAATGAACATTTACAGAGATTTTTTATTTCCATTTGTTCATTGTTGCATTTTTCTCCCTGTCCACCCCTCCCCCCAGTTCACTCTTCTCTTTGAAAAGTAAAAGAAAAATTCCTTCATTGGTATACAATTTCTCTGACCCGAGTACACTCTACTATGCAACCGTCATTCTGGACTTTTGTGATAACCATAATACCCTATCATATATCATTTTTAACTGTTCTCTCCCTCATCTGTTTCAATGCAGTATACATAATTTATCCAGTTTTTCTCAGTCTTACCCCAATCCTGATGTCAGTCCCTTTCTCCCACAGTGGCACTATGCAGTATTTGTCCTTTTGTGACTCAGATATTTCACTCAGCACAATGTCCTCCAGAGTCACCCATTTTGAATAATATTACATGAGTACCTTATTTTTCAAGGCAGCGTAGTATTCCATTGTTATAGGCAGATTTGGGGAGGAGGGAATGGAGGAAATTATTCAACAATTAATATTTTTTAAGTGAACTGGAGGATAGGGAAGAAAATGTGTAATCATGAATGAATGAATGAATGAAAGTCAAACTTTTCTCTAAACTTTTGTTAAAATAACAATTGTGTTGTTATTGTTAATAAAACAAAGACATTTGTGATAACATTTGTTTTATCTAATGCTTTTTACAAAGATTCCTTGTTGTATACCACAGAGTCAGAAAAGACCCATCATTGACCCTCTGGTGGGTTTTAGCTAATCACACAGGAGAAGATTGCCCATCTTTCTCCCACAGAGCAGTCGGTGGCATCCAACCATGTGCCTTCAGGTTTGCAGCACAGCTTCCTGCCACTAGGCCACCAGAGCTCCACTATTTACAAAGAGTAAGTTTTCCAATTTATAGAAAAAGTAGTTGGTTATATTCTATTGATATTTGCCTCAGAGCGCAAATAATGAATGTTGTGCATTTCTGCTTGCATAGGAACACTGAGTGTTTTATACATTCTATATAAAATGCAGGGTTCAGAGTTGTACATAGGGTCACTACAAGTAGCAAGTGACTAGATGGCATGTAACAACAATGTATAAAATGTGTGTAGAGACCTCTGGTGGCCTCGTGGTAAGAAGCTGTGCTATAATCCAAAGGCACAGAATTCAGATCCAAGGCACACAGTACTCCTCCCATGGGATTTACTACCTCTGAAAACCAGCTAGAGTGTCAGCTTTAGCTTAGGTCCAAATTGACGGCAGACAATAACAATATACTTTATAGAACAAAAGAAAATACCCAGCTGGTGTGTTGTTTTGTTTTTTTTTTTGAGGGACTATTGTAAGACCATAGGATTACTTTTAAGCTACAAAACTCTATCCTCGAAGAGTTGCTCACAGAAATTCAATACACATTCTTGGCGGGTATCAGAGACATATCCTAACTTTTTCTGTATATTGGAAATGACAGCAAGAATATTAAAAATAAAATATGGAGGGCATTTTCATGAGGATTATTATTGGTGTGTGCATGGAAGAGTCTGTAGAATATTGATATTAACAGAGCCTCAAATATATGCCCTGAAAAAGTGATTCTGTAAAATGAGACCTGTCAGAGTAAATGAATTGCTTAACAAATGAAAATAAAATGTTGCATACAAAATGCACAGTAGCAAATGAATTTGACCAAGACCTTCTCCAGTTTTAATAGAGCTATCTATTTATACTTGTGCCATAATATACAAATTAACTAAAACAAACATGACTGTACATTTGATGCACAATAAGAGAAAGAATACTCCTCATCCTTCTAAGCAATTTATTTCTGTGATTTGATAAAGTAATATTTATCTTTTAATTTATTTTGTAATTGGTAAAATATGTAAGATATTAATTTGATATTTCAAAGATGTTTATAGTATATTTTGATTTGTAGGTATGTATTTATAGTTAGCATTTTGATAGACATGCCTCGTTCATTTCTACAAGGTATATCTACTTGAAGTATATTGTTGTCCATATATCTTTTTTAGGGTAGGGAACAAGATAAAATTAATTCAAAACTGTTTATCAGGAAAGTAATTTAGGCATTTTAATATGCATAATTAAATCAAAGATGTCGATTTTGGGTTCAACATAGTTACATTATCAAAGTCTATTCTTAGAAATCATTTAGTAATACTCCTTCACTTAATTCCTCTTACAAATAAATACAGAAAATTAATGACAACCGAGGATGATGAAAAGAGCAAAAGTATTTTGTGGATACAAAGTAATTGCTAGAAATTTTTAAATTCTGACATACTGGTCCTGATTTCCTTTATTGACTTAAATAATTTCAAGCTATTGCCTACGTAACAACAACAAAACAAATCCAAAACATAAAAACAAGAAAATAAAGCAAAATAAATCCTGCTATTTGCTGAGATAAATAAAGCAAACTTTGTTACTCAGATCAAGCCAACTCTGTGGTAAAGTGGTGGCACTTGGCTCTGTTTTCAGTGCACTGCTTATCAGCTTAATCTGTCCATAACTTTCCTTCATGCATTTCTACTTAGCTTTCTCTTTGCCTGTGATTGGGAGAAATCTTGGTTTCCACCATTGTCTCCTTGACTTCAGTTACTATTTCTTAACTTTTCACTAAGCAAGAATGCAGCTATACCCCCCCAAAGGTCCTCACATCTTAACCCTACACATTTTCAGCTAAGAAAAAATTTTTATATTGTCATTCTTCACAAATGTTCTAAACATAAAGTCATATATTTGTTTGACCCTGGAGTTTTTAAAATTGTGTAGTTTTCTGTTTGGCATCTAATTAAAGAAACCCGGAGGGGTTAACCATGAAAATGAAAAATACAATATTAATAAAAGAGACAACTAGGGAGCCCAAACAAGGTCTGACCCCAGAGCGACCCCTCAGGCTTATTTTCTGACATTTATTTTATCTTAATTCTCTTCTCATTCAATCCGAAAATTTAAAAAAAACTCCAATAAATAAACTCTTCCAAAAAGAGTGGTAGTTTCCACTTCCCCCCCCTCCCCCATGACTGAAAGTGTGAGCTATTCCTCACTGCCGAAAGCAGAGTGAGAATAAATCAGGCTCCAGAGCATAACCTTAATCTCTTGGCAGCCACACAGCAGCTAAGAGAGTGAATACAGAGCCTCCCAGGGATGCATCCTATCTCCATACCTTTTCAACCTACATGCAGAACAGATTATCCGGGAGGCTGGGCTCTATGAGGAGAAATGTGGGGTCAGGATTGGTGGACGATTTATCAACAATCTGCGTTATGCGGATGACACAACCCTGCTTGCTGAAACTGAGGAGGACCTGAAGCGCCTGCTGCAGAGTGTCAAGGACTGCAGCCTGTAATATGGATTGAGGCTCAATGTCAAAAAGACAAAGATTCTCACCACTGGACCAATCGGCAGCATCAGGATGGATGGTGAAGAGATTGAGATTGTACACAGCTTTAGTTAGCTTGGCTCCATAGTCAACAGTCTTGGCACCAACAGCCAGGAAATTAAAAGGCGCATTGCCATGGGAAAGTCTGCTGTTAGGGACCTCTCCAAAGTGCTGACGAGCAGTGGTGTCTCTCTGGAGACTAAGGTGCGTCTGATACAGGCCATGGTCTTCGCAATCACCTGTTATGCATCAGAGAGTTGGACAATGACCAAGGAGGATAGAAGGAGAACTGTTGCCTTTGAGCTGTGGTGCTGGAGAAGAGTAATGAGAATACCATGGACTGCTAGGAAAACAAATAGATTTGTCCTGGAGAGGGTTAAACCGGGTGGCTCCTTGGAGGCAAGGATTCCGAGGCTCCGTCTAACTTACTTCGGACATGTAGTGAGGAGAGACCGGTCCTTGGAGAGGGACATCATGCTTGGGAGGGTGGAGGGACGGCCCAGGAGAGGAAGGCCCTCTATGAGGTGGATTGATTCAGTGACTGGGATAATTGGGATGGGAGTGTCAGAGACAGTGCGATTGGCACAGGACAGAGCGGAGTTTAGGGCTGTTGTACATAGGGTCGCTATGAGTCGCAGGCGACTCGACGGCACATAACAACAACAACAACAACTTTCATAGAAAGTCCTTCAAATGAGCAATGGACCAAAGCAAGTCCTAAGACTGAATATAAATTTCTAATCCTGTAAGCATATGAGACTATTTTTCCTACCATCCACATAAACCATGAATCACAACTAGTTTTTAAATAATTGCTTATATCATGTATTGTCCAGTGTTCTTGCTATATGAACATTTGTCTGAGACATGTATAATAGTCCTCAGAGATATTAGCACTCATTGTGATATAAATTAAAAATTATGATTTAAAGCTCAAATTAGATGATTCATTTCTTTTATCCTGAACACCCTATCTACATTGACATAATTATATTTGTTAACAACTGTCAGCTATATCAGTTTTGCTTGATTCAGAAATTCCCTTGAACAAATCTTAGACATCCTTTGCACATATAATTTTGGTAGGCAAATCCACACAACAGTTCATTTTCAACAGTTCATTTTCTGAAATTAAATACAAAACTATTCAAAGACACGACCTTCATCCCAAGTTTCTCATTGCACTATGCAACACATTGCTCTAGAGTAGAGGAAAAGTTTAAAAATGATGTGGCCTAATAAATTTGATTTTAAAAAATTCTGAAAAGAACTTACAGGTAAGATGACAGAGTAGTTCTGACAGATGGTGGTTCAGGCTGTACAAAAGATGCCAGGAAACAAAAGTTTACAGATATGGTTGATAATTCTGGAACCCTGAGTCTAAAAACAAAAGACATAGAGGAACTTGAAACACTTACAGAAAGAATAAATGGAATAAAAACACTAAATAAGGAGAAAAACAAAACAAAGAGCTATAAGTAGCATAACATGGTTATTGTGAACAATTACCTATGTGATATCTAGTAGACAATGTGAGGTTTGCTCTCCCTGCTTGCCCTCTGGATCCCTACCCCATGATAAGTTTAATAACTTTCCTCACTATCAATTCTCACAAGGTGACTGGAAGCTCCTCTTGGCCAGTCCAAGTTGCACCTGAGGCCACACACACTTTATTTTGGACCTGGAGTTGGAGACTTACATGACTTTACATTCAGAGCTTTTCCCTGAGAGCCTGAGGATTGTGCCACTCCTGGCAGGCAATCAGCCCTCAGATAAGTGGGGGGCATCACCTCTATAGAGGGTCCTTCTCTTTCACTGGACAACCTTGCCCCACACACTTCATAGCCACATTTGGACAAGTATGCCCTTTGCTGAGAAAGTACTCAGCAAATCCATGGACTTTTCAGGTCAGCAGAGACTATCTCTTCATGCTAACCATCTCTGACAGGTACTCTGCCTACACCCATCCACTGAACTGGCAAAGACACCACTTTTAGGCAGACAGACTAGCCTAGTTTCTTCTAAGGCAAAAAAATTTTACCTCTAGCTAGATGCCCATCCCTAAATGGTCCCTAGATCAAAAGACAGTCTGCCCATGAATGACCAGGCTCAGATCGTAGGACCGCATCCATCAGCCAGAAGCAAAGAAGCTCTGACCTGACAGGTAACCCAGACTCCAAAGTTCTTCTGGACCAACATATTACTACTACTTAAAAAGTATTTATCTTATTTTTTGTAATTTTTTTATATTTTGCTTTTGTTTTTATTTTTGTGTCCTCCCCCCCCCCTTGTTTGCCTATCTTCAGTTAGGCTTTATTCTCTGTGTTTGGTTTTGTTTTAATCTTTCTGCCAGCTTTCTCTCTCTCTCTCTCTCTTTTTATTTTGTCTGTCAGATACTCTCCTAAATCTGAGCAATAAAATTAAGACAGACAATGACAAAGGATTGGCCATCCGCTTCTGATATATCAGGCCTTCAAAAACCCCACGTATAGTAGAGCACACTTAGAGTAAACTAGTAGATAGGGCAACTGAGGCCTCAAATTTGGAAACACAAAGGAGGAGAAACAGCTGAAAGCAGACACTAGTGAATGGGATGTGGAATTTTAGAAGCATGAACATAGGAAAATTGAACATTGTTAAGAAAGAAATGGAACGTGTTTGCATAGTAGGTATTGGCAAAATGAGACGGATTGGCATTGGGCATTTTGAATCAGATAATCATATGATCTACTATGCTGGAAATGAAAAGGTGAGGAAAAATGGGATGGCTTTCATAGTTAAGAAAGTAATCTCTATATCCATTTTGAAATACAATGTTGTGAGTAAAAGGATTATATCCATAAATATACAAGGAAGTCCAGTAAATACCACTATCATTCAAATATATGTACCAACAACTACAGTCAAAGAGGAGGAAACAGAAGATTTCTATCAACTTTTGCAGTCAGGAATCAATGTCAATTGATTGCAATCAAGATGCATTAATAATAATGAGTGTTTGGAATGCAAAAATTGAAAATAGAGAAGAAGGATCAGTAGTCAGAAAATATGGACTTGGTGACAGAAATTATTCTGGAAACAAAATGACAGAATTTTGTATAATCAATGACCTAGTCACTGCAAATACTTATTGTAAGAAACATAAAACATAGTCTGTACACATGGATTTCACTTGATGGTATGCATAGGAATCAGATCAACTACATCTGTGATAAGAATCACCAGAGAAGCTCAAATATCAACTGTGAAAACTAGGCCGGGTGCTGCTTATGGAACAGACCACCAACTACTGATAAGGAAGTTCAAGCTGAAGCTAAAGAAGGCTAAATCAAATTCACAGGAACCTAAATGTCACCTTGAGTCTATCCCACTCAGACTTCAAAACCATGTCAGGAACAGTTTTGAGACAGTTTTGAGCTGTAGGAGACTATCAAGAATATCATCCAGGAAGAATACAAAAGGTCATTACAAAGACAGAGGAGGAAGAAAAAGACCAAGATGGATGTCAGATGAGACTCTGAATATTGCACTAGAGTGACAAGAAGCCAAAGCAAAAGGGGAAAAAACACAAGAAATTAAGGAGCTGAACAGAAGATTTCAAAGGGCAGTGTAGGAAGGCAAAGCAAAGTATTATAATGAAATATGCAAAGAGCTGGAGTCAGAAAATCAAAAGGGCCACCCAAACTCGATCAGTTTCTTAAGCTGAAAGAACTAAAGAACAAATTTAAGCCTTACGTTTCAATGCTTAAAGATGTTTTACAGAATATTAAATTATTCAGGAAGCATTAAAAGAAGATGGAAGGAATATACAGAGGCACGGTACCAAAAATAATTGACTGACACAGAAGAATTTCAGGAAACAATATATGACCAAGAGCCTGTGGTGATGAAGGAAGAAGTTCAAGCTGCTCTGAGGGAATTGTCAAGAAACAAGCCCCCAGGAATTGATGGCATACTAATAATTGGCATACTTCAATGAAGAAATGCTGCCCTTAATGTATTCACCAAGTTGTGCCAAGAAATCTGGAGGACAACCACCTGGCCAACTGACTGGAAGAAATCCATATTTGTTACCATTCAAGAAAAAAAAAAGGTGACCTGACAGAGTGTAGACATTATCAAACAATATCATTAACATTACATGCTAGTAAGATTTTGCTGAAAATTATCCAAAAATGACTTAACCACATCAACAGAAGAGTGCCAGATGTACAGGCTGGGTTTAGAAGAGGTGATGGTATTAGGGATATTATAGCCAATGTGAAATGGATCTTGGCTGAAAGCATAGAGTACCAGAGGAATGTTTATCTATATTTTATTGACTATACAAAGGCATTTGACTGTGTGGATCACAACATACTGTGGCTATATCTGAAAAGAATGGGAATCCCAGAACACTTGAGTGTGCTTATGAAAAATCTCTCTCTCTCTCTCTCTGTAGACACACACACACACACACACACACACACACACACACACACACATTGTGGCTCTGGCTCTGGAGGGCTAGAGGCAAGAAACTTTGCTGCAATCCAAAAACATGCGGTTCAAGCCCACCAGCTGTTCGATGGGAGAAGGATGGGCAGTCTCTTTCCATGCAATTAACTGCCTTTGAATATTTACTGGAGGGTCAGCTATAGGTTGGTTAAGACTCGATGGTACACAACAACAATATACATATATACATATGTACTTTAGATGGCTTAGTGGTTAAGTGCTGCAGACCCAAAGACATACAGTTAAAATATAATCTCCTCCCATATGGTTTACTCCCTCGGAAAACCTCCGTTAGTTGGTCAGGCAAGAGTTGAAGGGACAGCTATGAGTCAGTTTCCAAATCAATGATGCATGACACCACAACATATTTATGCATCAACAGAAACAGGAGTTTAAGATAGCTGAGGCTGTTTCTGACATTTTCTCTGTAACTTCCTGGGAATAGCAAGCTGGCCTCCGGAGCTTAATTTCACAAAGTGCCCCAGAGTCTCCTTAGCCTAAGCTAGATTCAACAGAGTGCCAGATTCCTACAGAAAGAGGTCATTCCAGCTCCTGATTGTAAGGGGACTCATAGCAGAGCAGCAGTGCTCATGTGCCATTGTCCTCAACTCAGTTGAACACTGGTTATCTGTTTCAGTGTTTGCCCCATTAGGACACTCCCGGCATTATGCCATAAGGGCACCCCAACTTCTTTGTGCTTGATGCACTATGTGCATAGACCATCAGCATAAGCTCATCTCTCCATTGGCATTGTTCCTGGAGCTCTCAATACCTGAACAGTGCACAACTCAGCAGCTGCCATCATGCACCAGAAGTCCTCTGTGTCCCCACCTACCAACATACCTACCTCCATTTCAAAATGTGAGGTTTGACACTGGGCCACTGTGGGCCACTGACAGCCATTAGTAGGGTGCAAGTACATTTTTCAAAATTAAGATTACATCACTTTTTCAAGTATGTTTCCCCTACATGTTACAAATTAAATTATGTCTCCCTAAAATAAGAGCAGGCTGAATTTAGAAGAGGTCGTGGTACTAGGGATATTATAGCTAATGTCAGATGGATCTTAGCAGAAAGCAAAGAATACCAGAAGAATGTCTACCTGTGCTTCATTGACTATGCAAAGGCTTTTGACTGTGTGGATCACAACAAGCTGTGGCTGACTCTGAGAAGAATGGGAATCCCAGAACTACTACACCTATACTTGAACCAAGAGGCAGTTGTCAGAACAGAGCAAGGAGACACTACATGGTTCAAAATCAAGAAGGTGGTTCGTCAGGGATGTATTCTGTCTCCATACCTTTTCAATATACATGCAGAACAGATCATCTGAGACACTGGGCTATACGAAGAGGAATGTAGCATCAGGATTGGTGGAAGAATCATCAACAACCTGCGTTATGTAGATGACACAACCCTGCTTGCTGAAACTGAGGAGGACCTGAAGTGCTTGCTGCAGAAGAACAAGGACTACAACCTTCTATATGGACGGAAGCTCAATGTCAAGAAAACAAAGATTCTAACCACTGGGCCAATTGGCAACATCAGCATGGATGGTGAGGAGATTGAGATGGTTAACAGTTTTAATTTACTTGGCTCCACAGTCAGCACTCTTGGTAACAGCAGCCAGGAAATCAGGAGACGAATTGCATTGGGAAAGTCGGCTGTGAGGGACCTCTCAAGAGTACTGAAGAGGAACGATGTCAGGCTGGAGAATAAGGTGCGCCTTATCCAGGCTATAGTCTTCACAATTATGTGCTATGCATCAGAGAGTTGGACAGTGAATAAGGTTCATAGAAAGAGGATTGATGCCTTTGAGCTGTGGTGCTGGACAAGAATGTTGAATATATCATGGACTGCTAGGAGAACTAACAGGTTTGTCCTGGAGAGGGTGAAGCTAGAGTGTTCCCTGGAGTCAAGGATTCTGAAGCTTCATCTGACATATTTTGGGCATGTTGCAAGGAGGGACTGGTCCTTGGAGAGGGACATCATGTTTGGCAGAGGAAGACCTTTGGTGAGATGGATCGATTCTGTGACTGAAGCAATGGGAATAAGTGTGTTTGAGACGGCTAGGTTGGCACAGGATAGAACAGCATTTAGAGAGAGCTCTTGTACATAGGGTCGCTATGGATCGCAAGCGACTCGATGGCACATATCAACAACAAACAAAATATGTGCTGTAAATTCTACCACATCAGTAGTTATAATGCTATTAGAGAATAGCATTTCCTTTTTTATATTAATGACACAATATTAGTGTAGTGTGTCTTAGGTCAATCTATTCTTAGAAAAAAGCAGAATAAAGAATCAGCAAGAAAGCAGAGAAGATAGCTGTCATATGATAAGTTATCTCCAAGCAACCAAGAAACAAAAGCTGAGAAGAGGAAAAGACCTTTTATCAGAATGGGCAGAGAGAGAGAGAGCTTCCCCCTAGAGCCAGCATAAGAAATTTGGAATTCTAGGAATTGTGCTGCTAACCCAAAGGCAAGCACTTTGTTTTCACCAAATGACCACTAGGTGAATTATGAACAATTTCTTCCTATGTGATTTACAGCCTCTGAAAACCCATTGGAGGGTCAGGTATGAAGCTGTTTGACTCAACAACAATGAGCAGTGTTCAGGGCTTCAGATCCTTCTCCATGTGATCTACAATTTGCCATGATCCAAATAGTCAAATGCTTTTGTATAATCAAGAAAGCATGTTAGGATAAATTATAGATCCACAAATGTCATGCATTTTATTTCTGTGTATTCCTTTAGATGAGGTCTTTATGGATAGACATTCTTTTCATGGTTGCTTTTAAGGGTGTTTTCAATTAATAAATCAATATGCAAAATATTCTCATGTGTTTTCCAGCCTCATTTCTGACAAGGCCATATTTCTGACAACAGTTCTCCTGATTTCAACCTTTACATTCTAGACAGAAGTTATTATAAATGTATCTTGATTTGTGTTTGATTAATTTCAGACTGCAGAAGTTGGGGAAAATTCTAATTTCTTTACTATTAGTGATTGGTAGGTGTACATGAATAATAGTCATATCATCAAGACATTGATCGGTCTTTGTAAATAGAAAGGCATTATTCTGTCAATGATAACATTTAATTTCAGGCTAGATTTTGGAGTATTATTTTGGTTGTGCTCTTCAGCGTTTCCTACCTAATATTGTCTTTTCCAACATGGCCCTTTTTTAGCCTCACCTAAAGACCTATAGGCAACATCACCATAGATCAAGAACAGATTGAAGTTGTCAATGATTTTATTTTACTTAGATTCACAATTGAAACCATTGGAAGCAGCAGTCAAGATAGGTTGCACTGGGAAAATATGCTTTCAAGGATCTTCCAAAGTGCTAAAGAACAATGATGTCAGTTTAAACACTAAGACACACATGAAAGCTGTGGTCCTTCCTATTACTTTCTATGCATCTGGAAGGTAGACAATGCCTAAGGAGAACAGAAGAATAGATGTCTTTGAATTGTGTTGTTGCAGTATACTGAATATCCCATGGACTACTAAAGGAACAAACTGATGTCTTTGAGAAAGTACAAAGTGTTCATAGAGGAATGGACAAAACTTTATTTTAATTTTGAGTATGTTTTAACTCTGGAAAATAACATTGGTGGTGGGTTGGCAAAAGGGAGAGCAATCAATAAGATGTATTGGTAAAGTGGGCTCAAGCATATCAGAGATTATGAGGATGGCATAGGGCAGGGTAAATTTCAGATCTGTTGTTCCAAAGGTTGCTTTGAGTTGTAGTCAACTTAATGAGGCCAAGAAAACAAACAGATCCATCCTAGAGAGGGTTAAACCAGGCTACTCCTTGGAGGCAAGGATTCTGGGGCTTCGTCTGACATACTTTGGACATGTTGTAAGGAGAGACAGGTCCTTGGAGAGGGACATCATGCTTGGTACGGTACAGGGACAGCACAGGAGGGGAAGACCCTCTGTGAGGTGGATTGATTCAGTGACTGGGGTAATTGGGACGGGTGTGCCAGAGGCAATGAGATTGGCACAGGATAGAGCAGAGTTTTAGGGCTGTTGTACATAGGGCTGCTATGAGTCGCAAACGACTTGACGGTACATAAAAACAGCAAGAACAAGAACAACTACAATGGCAACTTAATAGAGAAAGACATGATGCTTCCTGGTAAAAAGGAGAAGACCCTCCATGAGATAGATTGTCAGAGGGAATTAAAATATCACAACAATTTTGTGGACGGTGCATTGACCAACCTGTGTTTAATTCTGTTGCTTTTAAAGTGTTTATTAAAAACAAGATAGCACATAAGTACAATAACCTTGAACTATTCAACTTTCGTTTGGTTTTTTTTTTTTTAATTGGTTTAACATCCTCAGAGAACTACCAGAATTGCAGGCTGGGTTTAGAAGAGGCAATGGTACTAGGGATATTAATGTTAGATGGATCTTGGCTGAAAGCAGGGAATACCAAAGGAATGTCTGTCTGTGTTTCATTGACTTTGCAAAGGCGTTTAACTGTGTGGACCACAACAAACTGTGGCTAACTCTGAGAAGAATGGGAATCCCAGAACACTTGATTGTGCTTATGTAAAACCTAAACTTGGACCAGGAAGCAGTCGTCAGAACAGAGCAAGAAAACATTGCATGGTTCAAAATTGGGAAGGCTGTATGCCAGGGATGTGTCCTATCTCCATCTATATGTAGAACAGATTACCCGGAGTCTGAGCTCTCTGAGGAGAAATGTGGCATCAGGAATAAAAGAAGATTCATCCACAATCTGCATTATGCAGATGACACAACCCTGCTTGCTGAAACTGAGGAGGACCTGAAGTGCTTGCTGCAGAAGGTCAAGGATTGCAGCCTTCAATATGTATTGAGGCTCAGTATCAAGAAGACAAAGATTCTCACCGCTGGGCCAATTGGCAGCATCAGGATGGATGGTGAAGAGATTGAGATTGTTCACAGCTTTCGTTTGCTTGGTTCCACAATCAATACTCTTGGTACCAGCAGCCACATTAAAATTAAAAGCAGAAACTAAAAGACATATTGCGTTTGGAAAGTCTGCTGTCAGAGACCTCTCCAGAGTACTGAAGAACAGTGATACTAGTGTGGAGACTGAGGTGCGCCTAATACAGGTCATGGTCTTTGCAATCACTTGCTATGCATCTGAGAGCTGGACAATGACTAGGGATGACAGAAGGAGAATTGAGCTGTGGTGTTGGAAAGGGTATTGAATATACAAGGACTTCTAAGAGAAGAAACAGATTTGTCTGGAGAGGGTGAGATCAGGCTGCTCCTTGGAGGTAAGGATTCTGAAGCTTTGTCTGACATACTTTGGACTGTTGCAAGGAGCGACCAGTCCTTGGAGAGGGATGTGATGCTTGGAAGGGTGGAGGAACAATGCAAGAGAGGAAAACCCTCAATGAGATGGAAAAACCCTCAATGTGTGACTGGGGTAATGGAGGTAGGTGTGTCAGAGACAATAAGATGAGCATAGGACAGAGCAGAGTTTAGGGCTGTTGTCCATAGGGTCACTATGGGTCGCAGGCTACTTGATGGCACATAACAACAACAGTTTTTTAAATGTTTTCAATTATACTTGCTCATTTACAAAATTATAATACATTGTTTTTGAGACAAGATTCTTCTGATTTGCTGCACTTCCTTCATCAAATTATACAACCCCATGATTAATCCCCATGCACACCCACACCCACACAAACCTTTTTTTTTAATGATTTCTTTGACTGGTAGTTTATAGATTCTTCAGTCTGGTTATTAATGTGTGTTTTCAGCAACTTCTTCTCATTTTTAGTCCAGTCATGTCAGCAGATGAACATTCTGAAAGTTTTGGCTTATCCACTCCCACTGGTTGATTCTATTTAACTAGTCAGCACTTCCAGCTTGCCTTTTTAGTACCTTACAACCTGAAGGGCTTATCAAATAATAACTGTTACTATGATTTGAAGGGAAGTTCATAAAGCCATATATTCTTTAATGATTTATAGTGTATTTATAACATACATTATTGTTGTTATTGCTGTATACTATTAATTCATAACTGACACATAGACCCTCCAAAGGTTTTCAGAGGCAGTAAATAGCAGAGTGTGGAATCCGGAGTGACATCTACTGCCTAAACAACACGCCCCTGGAAACTCTATGGACTTTGAAAAATAACAACAGTTATAGAAAGGATTTAGGTCTCTTGCTCATCGGGTCCCTATAAGTCGTGCTCTACTTGACGGCAATCAACAACACAAAAACAAATGCCCATCTTTCTTTAGTAAAGCAGCTGGAGGATTCAAACTGCATGCCTTAGTGTCATCACTGAGATTTTTTACCACTAAATTGCCAGACCTTCCTTGGCATACATCGTTGTTGTTGCTGTGAGTCATCAAGTCAGAACTGACCCATAGCTGATCCTCCAGTGGGATTTTAGAGGCAGTCAACTTGCCCATTTGCTTTTTTTAGAGGATTCTTATCATTTTATATCATTGTCTGTAATTGTTGAGGGGATTGGGTTAGGTAAGGTTGACCTGTTTCCAGTAAATCTGTTGGACAGCCTCTGTCAGTCAGTCTCACCTTGTGATTACTGAGTCACAACTGAGAGAAGACCCTCTAGTGGGTTTCCACATTTGTAAATCACACTGGAGGTGACTGCCCACCTTTCACCTGTGGAACTACCAGTGAATACAAATCACCGAAGAGGGTGAGAACCTTTGAGTTCTCAGTGTGAGTTCTAGGCTGCCAGTACTCCTGGAGGAGCTCCCTATCAGTCAGTATTAGGATGATTTTCTACTGTGGTATGATTCCTACTCTGGTATCTCAGCTTCCACAAATCATAATGCCATTGTTTTTCTTTAATTTTTTCACTTAGATGGCTATCAAAGTATGTCAATATATACTGAATTATCAACATGGAACAGTGCATTCAATGAGTTTTCAGGACACAGAATCACAATCCCCTGCTCCTCAGTATTGCTAAGATTTCAGCTGAGAGCACAATATTTATGGAAAATTTTCTAAGCACTCTAATTTCTCTAAATGTTCCAGTAGATGTCCAAAATTTAATCCTGGCTTTAAGTGTGCACATAATTTAACAAGTTCTTTTGTAGAATATTTTACTGAATTTCCATTAGAACACAAGGAGGGAAAATACAAGAAACAGCTCCATAGAGCTTGTTGTTTTTATGTGACATATAATGTTTCCCTTTTTCCCAGAGGGAGAAAATGACCTGTTTTCGGTATCAGAAAAAGTATATACGGATTGCACAATTAGATGGTTTTGTTTCTTTTTCTTTCCCTGGGCTTTTTAAAAGCATTTTTGTTGATTGTTTTACGTGTTCTTGCTGTCCTCCAGAAAGCAATGATTCATGGTGATCTATGTGTTAAAGACTGAAGGTTGTACAGTCCTTTGCCATATTCATGATCACTGCTAGGTTTGAATCCACGGTTATGTCAATCCATTTCATTAAAGATTTAGCTCAAAATACATTAAAATTATCAAATGGAAGCTTACAATTAGACATATAAAATATGCAAAGTAATTAGAATACTTGTAGGATATAACTGGAGGCAATAACAGGTGTGTAATTATTTTCTCATACATACTAGCAACAAGAAATGTAAAAGCATTATTAAATTACAGCAGGTAAGCACACAGAAAGATTACTCAAATACTTTTATTAAAATGCACTGAATAAAAATATAGTGTGATATACTTACTACTGGGAAGCTTTAATTGCTTAATGGTTAGAACCTATATTATCAACTAGAAGACACAGGGTTTGGATCAACCATCTGCTCCACCAGAAAAAATTGGACGATCCCTTCCCATGTGATTTACAGCCTTTGAAAACCTGCTGGAGTATCAGCTATAATTCCAACGTAATGGCCCATAGCAACAGCATAATACTCCAGAGACTGAAAACTTAAATGCAATACTATAATTCATTGATAGCTCTGGTAGTCTAATGGTAAGAAGCTTCACTGCAATCCCCTAGGCAGATGGTTCAAATCCACCAGTAGTTCTGTGGGAGAAGATGGGTAATCTCCTCCCATGTGATTGACTGTCTATAAAAACCCACTGGCGAGTCAACTGTAGGTTGATTCTAATTCAGTATAATAATAATAATAATAATAATAATAATATTGTCATTCCACAAGGTTAATTATTGGGGACTTATTTTGGAGCAATTAGAAAATAATCAGCTAACCATAATCTAACATTAAAGGCTTATATTTTAATACCTATGATTTGCAGGCTGAAATTCTACTCAAGGGCGACAGAACAAAATTGTAAATTCAACACACATTAAAATACTGTTTGAGCTGGTGAGAGATCATAATATAACTATATAATATAACTAGTTATATCTCCTCATGCCTTTATTCCCAACACCTTATCACCCCTCAAAAAAAGCAGAAACTGACAGGCTCCAAAATCTGTAAACTAGTCACAGATTTAAAGCTACTAAGAAATCTTGAATTTAGGAAAAGAGTTAACTAAGATTGATTGGTAAAAAAATTTTTGTTTTCTCTCTGTTTATATATGCCTTCAGATTTACTGTGGCCATCTTGAAACAATGATAACCTACACTTTTGAGCTGAGAGTGCGGTAATAGAGGAGGAAAGCAGAATTTTGTTGGCAAATCATTATTTGTGTCTGTTCTAACATGTTCTGGGGCTGACAGAAGAACTAAAGTAGTGTGCTATTAGGCATGACACTCTAGGTGCCCATCCAAAATGGCAGGGTAAAGGAAAGTGACCTAACGCTGTAACTATCAATAAGAGTCAGGGACTAATAAGGGCCATTAAGAAATCTAGGGGCTAAAAGGAGATGCTGGGATGAGAGTTTCTATGAGAAATTAAAGCTTTTAAAATCACTATGTTACAAGAGATTTGAGAAAGCTGTGTGCATAACCAGGGCAAGTAATTGCTCCCAAATGACATGAGAAGGTCATACTCTTTCACTTGGGCTGATTCCTGGGGTCGGGGAAAGCCTGAATAAATGCTGAGAGTTTAATTACAAAGAAAAATTTTTAAGACTGGAAGAAATTTTTGTGGTTTTGTTATTGTTTTGTTTTTCTTTGATATCAAAGAATGTATCTGTCAAAAATCTGAGTACAAAAAAAAAAAAAAAATCTGAGTACAACTTAGAAAAGAAGAGCTCAGGACTTCTATATGTCCGGCAAAGCAGTATCCTCACAGAAATAGTCAGGGGAAAATTATATTTTTCAACAATTAAAATTATCCAAAAAATGTTAGCACATTCTGAAATAAAAGATGAGCTCTCTTTTCAGAGCTATGTATAATATTAAAATAATTGTTTTTTTAAAAATCCACAAAATATATAATGAAACATAAATAATAACTTACACTATACAACAACTAAAGAAAGAACAAATGGCAGGAAAAGAGTTATTGAATTTCATAAGATAAAATTACCAAAAAAAGTTACTTTTTAAATTTTTTATTAAAGAGCTAAAACCATAAAAAAAATCATTGAGAATTGGGAAATGATCCAGAAACAAAGTAAGAATATATAGATGACTACCACTGGTTTTGCTTTTGTTTTTGGTTTTTTTAAATTGGTTTGCTTACAAAACTTGATATACATTACTTTTCACATTATTTTTCATTCACTGTGTTTCATACAATCATTTTCATGCCTCATGTTTCATAAAATAAAGCACCATTGGACTTTGCCCATCATTACCCTAACTTTTCATCCAGATACTTCCCCTATCCTTGGCCCCCCTTCACCCACAAAATTATGCAACATTTTGGTTTCATTCCTATTTATCCTCACCCCTCTGCTCCCATCCCTCTGCCTCCCTTGAGTTCCTATACAGATTTTAATAATTATCCTTATATTTTTACAATAATGTCTTGGGCAGTATTTGTCCTCATGAGACGGTGTTAGTTCAATCAGCATAATGCTTCCTCCTCTCCCAATATACATAGTATTTTTCAAAATTGTTGCTCCTGGGTGATGCATAGTGCTTCATTGCATACCACAATTTCTCAATTCATTCAGTTGTGGTTGAACATTTGGGCTGTTTCAATGCTCTTGCAATGGTGAATAACACTGCTATGAACATTGTTGTGTGAATCTGTTTGTGTCCTAGTTCTAATTTTCTTGGGATATATTCCTAACAGTAGAATACCTAGGTCATATGGAGTTTCTATGTTCAGCTTTTTGAGGAAATACTGAACTGTCTTCTAGAATGGTTGTACTATATTACAATCCCACCAACACTGTATGAGAGATTCCACCATCCCACATCCTCTCCAATATTTAGTACTTATTATCCTGTTAAATTTAGTCACTGCTCCCAGGGTGAGATTGTATCTCATGGTGGTTTTTATTTACATCTCTCTTACTGCCAGTGATTTTTGAGCATCCATTTGTCTGTTGGCCACCTGAATGTCTTCCTCTGGAAATCCAAATTTACTGTAAACTCGCATTAAAATCACAATAAAAAAAAATGTGTATACGTAAAAAAAGTCTTTCCATGTCTTTTGCCCATTTTGTAATTGGGTTTTTTCCTTCTGGAGGCCCAAGAATATTTTGTAAACTTTTGTTAGGAGACCCTTGTCTAAAATGGTGTTGTAAAATGTTTGTTCCCAGTCAATAGGCTTTCTTTTCACTCTGTTGGAAAAAGCTTTTGATGAGCACAGAAAGTCTTGTTCATCAATTTTATCCTCTCCAGATTGTATATTTCTAACTGTGTTTGGTGGTCTCTTTATGCCATAGGCTAAGCCTTCTAAGCTTTGGTCTCTTATGAATTTCAAAGTTTGAGGCTTTACTCCCGGGTCTCTGATTCACATTGAGTTGATTTTTGTGTATGGTGTGAGATGTGGATCCTGTTTCAGGTAGCAGTCCAGTTTTGCCAGTACCATTTGTTGAAAAGGTTGTCATTTCCCCATTAGATGGGTTTTATTTTCTTGTCAAGTATCAGTTGACCATAGGTACTGGGTCAATTTCTGGGTTCTCACTTCTGTTCCATTGGTGTATGTGCCTGTCATTGTACCAGTACCATGCTGTTTTCGTTACTACTGCTGTGTAATAGTAGGTTTTGAGGGCAGGGAATTTCTCCTACTTAATTTTTATTTTTCAGTAGTACTTTACTTATTCAGGGTCTCTTTGCTTTCCAAATAAATTTGACAATTTCTCTTTCAATCTCCTTGAAGAATGAATTTGGTATCTTTGTTGGGATTGCATTGAACATGTAGATTGCTTTTGGTAGGATTGCCACTGTGATTTTGAGGGGAACATGTATGAATTAGCAACACCTGTACATGGTTTTATATTATAGATGGTTATTTCAGCTCTGTGATGCAATGATGAAAAAGACCTTGTCTTGTCTACTTCCAGATTAATCTTTGAGAAAAATAAATAAATAAAACTGATGAATCAGAAACCTGAAGTGTTAGATTTTTGACTGCAGAATTCCTTCTGTGTTTCATTAACTCCCAAGAGTTGAACTGAAAAATTTTGAACATTGTTTCTAATCACCAAGAATTTAACAAATTCTCAATCTTCACGTAGTTTTTTTGTTTACTTGTTTGTTTGTTTTGTTTTATGAATTTGGTCATTTTAAAAATGTAATTGTTTTCATGTTGTTTGATAAGTGTAGAGAGAAAAAAATCTTTCCTACAGAGTAAGAACTTCATCCCTGAGAGTGTGTTGGGGAGGTAAACCTCAAGTATTGAGACTTAGGGAGAGAACACGGCCAGACTTTACCTTTTAGGGCCTTACATTTCCTGACAAGATCCCAGCTGCTTGCAGGGACTCCATCTGCTGATGTGGATGAGGTCCTTCCAACTCAGCCTCGAGAGAGAATACAGGTACACTTCAACCAAAGACCACGATTTAATAGCAACCCTGAGACTTCTGAAGGAAAGGCTACCAGGCAGGTTTACTGAGAAATTAGTTGTAAGCTCTCTTCAGAGGCTTAATCTGCTCAGGGGGCAAACACCAACCCCATCTACCTCACATAATGTCAATAAAGAAGCAGGTAGGATCAAGTATTATGAAAAAGAAAAACAAACAAACAAAAAAACCCTAACAACCAAAAACTTCTCCTAAGAAAGAAGACCAGAGTGAGGACCCCAAGAGTACCTCAGAGACAGTAATGCAGAAGAAATGTGCTCACATGGAGTTCTAAGAATTGATACTTAGAAAGTTACAAATGTTAGAAGAAGTAATTGACGCTATAAGTAAGGAACAACAAGAAAGGGAAGATAAAATTAACAAACTATTATAAATTTTAGAAAAGCATGGAAATAAAATTCAAAATGTCAAGACTGAAATGGCAAAAATTTGTCTGGTGGAGGCAAAAGAAAGCAGAATAGAGGAGATGGAACAGAGAATCATTGCATTACAAGGTAAGAACCTCAATGAGAAATCGAAAGAAGAAAAAACAGCGGAAAGACAAGAGAAGAAAGAAGAAAACATTAGAATTATGTGGGATTACATTAAGCTAAACTATATGCATGTGATTAGAAGTAAAATACCAAAGATAGAGAGGGAAACTTTGCATCTTTTTTCTCTCATCATCTCACCAGACTTAAATAGAATCACAGGCAGTAAATGAGAATTTTGCTACCATCAAGAAAGAATAAACATAGAGTACAAGGTAACTTTTAGACCAGAAGGTTAGAGATTTCTAGGCAAGATGAAAGCCAGGAGAAGACCATCACTAACTACTGTTACTGTTTACTTTGCAAAACAGAGGTGACAGAGAACCAGAAAACATGAGACAAAGCTGGATCAAATTGCCACCCCATGGAACCAGATCCTTTACCCAGGCTTACTGGTGGAATGGGAAGAAGAGCACCAAAATTGGAACAACTAAAAGATCTCTGTAACACTGTAACAGAGCTATGGAACAAGGTCCAGTGATGTTGACAATTACAAGAAGGTCTGCCTCTAAGTGCACTTGAGATAAACAATTGGACCCAGAGTGTTTCTGGACTAAATTGTTACTATTACTTCCCTAATAAGCACCATAATTGTTAGTATTTGTGAGTTCTGTAGGGTCATTCAAAAAAATTAATTCATTCAGAAGTAAAGAATTGAGGGCTAGGGAAATAATGTCTGATATTTATATTGAACATTAAAATGATTATTCCATTATTGTTGTTGTTATTAAGTATAATCTAGTTGAATACAACTTATAGCAATCCTATGAAAAACAGGTATGAACCCTGTCCTCTCCTCTATCATCTTCATCATCCCCAGCACACTTGAACTCATTGCCCCAGACACTGTATCAATCCTTCTCAATAAGAATCCTCTTCTCTTTTGCTGACCCTTCACATTTCTTCTCCAAGGAATAATTTCTCCTAACAACATGTCCAAAGTACATGATACAAATCTTCGACATACTTACTTCTAAGGAAGACACTGGTTATACTTTCTCCAGGACATGTCTTTTGGTATTTTGGCTGTTCATGGTATATTCAGCACTCTTCTGTAACACCATAGCCCCAAACCATAAATTGTTCGGTTATCCTTACTTATATTCCAGCTCTCTGATGCATAGTATGTAATTGCAAAAGCTATGACTTGGATCACTTGGACCTTCATCTTTATCCTGACACCATTGGTGCTCAGAACCTTGGAGAAGTCTCTGACAGCAGACTTTAACAATGCTATACGTCTCCTGATCCATGTGTTAACAAGGACATTGTTTAATAATTTCCACACTCTATTGTATCATCTTTATTTGGAATGGGAACAAATATGGATCTCTTCCAGTCAGTTGGCCAGGTAGCTTTTCTCCAGATTTCCTAGCACAACTGGGTGAGAACATCCAGGGCAGTGTCTGTTTGTTGAAATAGGTATTTGTTGAAATTGGTATGTTGTCAATTCCTGGAATCTTGTTTTTTGCCAATTCTTTCAGAGTAGCTCACATTTCTTCTTTCATCACCATAGACTTTTGCTCATACACTGTTTCATGAAAATCTTCTCTATTAGCCAATTCCTTTTAGTACAGTGCCTCAATGTACTCCTATGTTTTAATGCTTCCTGGATGATTCATTATTCTGTTCAAAGGATCCTTAAGTATTGCAACTCAAAGACTTGAATTTGTTCTTTGGTTTCATCAACTTAAGAAATGTCAAGCGAGTTTGACCATTTTGATTTTCTGACTCCAGCTCTTTTCACATGTAATTATAAAACATTATTTAGCTTATTATAATAGAGATGCCATACATTGATTGTGCTTCTGTGACTGATTCTTTCCACTTATAATAATATAATCTAGACTCATACATGTTGTGAAATGTTTTGAAAATATTTTTTGTTATTAATATTGGAAAGGATTCCATTAGTGTATGCATAATAATTAAGTATCTATCCTCTGTTGATAGACACTTGACTTAATGAACATGTTGAGTATAACTTGAAGTGACTCTATGAACATGACATCTGAACCTTGTCCTATCCTGTGTCATCATCATCATCTCTGTCATATGTGACCTGTCAATGTGTCAATCTATCTTGTTGAGGGTCTTCCTCTTTTTAGTTGAGCCTCTACCTTTCCAAGCATGATGTTCCTTTCCAAGGAATGTTGCTATTGTTTTTTATCTTTGAGTTGGAAATTACCATAGCTGACCTTCTAGCAAGTCCTCATATGCAAAAATTACACTAGAGAAGATTGCCCATCCTCCTCCTGTGGAGCAGCTGGTGGATACAAGCCATGTGCCTTTGGGATTGAAGTGCAAATTCGTATCACTAGGCCACCAGAGCTGCCCCTTTCAAGGAACAGCCCCTCATAACAACATGCCTAAAGAATGTGAAACAAAGCATTGCCATCCTTTTCTAAGACATATCTTGGAAATGATTGTCATCATTTTACAAGACATAGCTATTTGTTCTTTTGGTAGTCCATGGATTAGTCAGTACTCTCTTAAAACACCACGATTCAAAGGGACTGTTGCTTCATTCATTGTACAATTTTCAGAGGAATAGCAGGTGATTGGTGGGATGCATATACTTGTTGGTGTTGAACTTCTTATAATAACAAGGTTATTGTCTTTCTATTTTTAAATTTTAAAGGAAGCACCAAACTGCTTTCCACAGTGGCTGCATCATTTTATAAGACACAGAAGCAGTTTGCTTTTGTTTTTAATATAGATAATCTTTATATGTTGTAGTATCCTTCTCAAATATATTTTGCAGCCTTAGGAAAGGAAACTAAGTTCAAAGATTGTTGTTAGCTTTTGATGGAAAATAAAAGCTCCCAAACAAAATATTTAGAGTAATCATTATCAGCATTTTTGTTTCTGAACTGTCACAATTTACTTTAGAACAAAACTTTTGATCCATCTTTTAAAAAACTGGAAACAAGCAAAAACTCAAACCCTCAGTGGACCCTCTCCTTTAGGACAAAGAATGTGTTTAAGTCAGAAAAAAACCCCAAACCTATGTGTGGAATGAGAGGCTTGATATTAATGTTGTTGTTGTTGTTGTTATGTGCCCTCAAGTCGCCTGCGACTCAGAGCGACCCTATGTAAAACAGACCTAAACTCCGCTCTGTCCTGTGCCAATCGCACTCTCTCTGACACTCCCATCCCAATTATCCCAGTCACTGAATCAATCCACCTCATAGAGGGCCTTCCTCTCCTGCGCCGTCCCTCCA
>NW_006400319.1:37098-42210 GCF_000299155.1 Elephantulus edwardii
CTTTCATCACCATAGGCTCTTGCTCATATGTTGTTTCATGAAATTCTTCTGTGTCTTCCAATTCCTTTCGATACAGTGACTCAGTATATTCCTCCCATCTTTTTTTAATACTTCCGGGATATTAATAATCTATTCTTAAGGAAACACATTTTATTTTAGCGCTATAACTATGAATACATGTAAGGTCAGTTGTGCATTAAACTAGGGAGCACTGATGGTCTACCAGTAAGGAGCTTTGTTGCCAACCCAAAGTCATGTGGTTCCAATCCACCAACTGCTCAGTGGGAGAAAGATTCTGTGCAATTTACTGCCTCTGAAAACTTCCTCTGGGGGTCAGTTACAGGTTTTCTGACTAGATGGTTCATAGCAACAACAACATATTTGGTTATGTGTGGTCAAATACGGCCATCAACCCACAAGCATTTTCAGTGAATAAAGTTATCAATGACAATGCTCTCCAGGCAAGGATAAACTAAAAACAAAACAATCTGATAAACTCTGTTCAGGGTGAGATTAATTCTCCAGCTTTGCATGATGAGATCCCTTGATGCCAAATCACTAAAGGGCAAAATGCCAACACCTGATTAAAATCTGGATCTGACTGTCAAGGTCTGGCTGGGAAGGGAGCTAGGGGAGGCATTTTTGTACACTCTACTGAGATAAGAAAAGCTCTAGAACAAAATAATAAGACTGACCAGTACATTATTTTGACTCATGATACTCATTTCTATTAATATAATTTTAACAGAGAATACAGCAGAGAAATTTTTAGAGAAAGGTATTAGAAGCTTTACTATAACAAGATGCTTACTGCCACTATCTAATGCAACTGTCATTACTAGAATTATCCATTTTTTTGGTGAATTATATATCTTTTGTTTGTAAGTATTTTAATAAATTCCTATTTTAGTCACATTAACCTTTTCCCTTTGAAGTAGTTGTTAATGTTAAACTCTATTTTTCCTGTTCACATTCTGTGAATAAATTAAACACACCCATATCCATTGAATAGATTCTGACTCATGTCATGGGGTACAAAAATAATTTTGAGATTTTAATGTATTACAAGTTTTGAAAAACCTTAGAAACATCTTCAAATATTTACATTTTCATTTTTGAAGGTATATCAACTGAAATTTAGAGATCATCTAATTCAATCATTATTTGATAAGCATATTTATCTATATCATCTTAGTTTAAGTTGTAATTAAGATTCTGCCTAAACACACTAATAAATGAAAAATCAATATTCAATTGCACAGATCATTTCATTGTTGTTGTTACCGTGGTTAAGTGCCATCCAGTTATCTATGACTCACAGTGTCCTCATGAACAAAAGATCTCAACCTTGCTCTACCCTGCGCCATCCTCACAATTTCACACGTGCTTGATACCATTGCTACAGCCACAGCCAATGTGTCAATCCATCTTGTTGAGAGGCTTCCCCTCTTTCTCTGATCCTCTGCCTTTACAAGCATGGTTATCTTTTTCCAAAGACTGATCTCTCCTGACAACATGCCCAAAGAATGGGAGACAAAGTTTCACCGTCCTTGTCCCTAAGGAGCACCCTGATTGCACTTTCTCCAAAATATTTTTTATTCCTTTGGCAGTCCATGGCATATTCAGTACTCATCTCCAACACCACAGCTCAAAGGCATAGAACCTTATTTTGTCATCTTTGTTGACTGTCCAACTTTCAGATTGATAACATGCTATGGTATAGGTATAAGTAAGTAGTAGTATAAATTTTAAAGCAGAATCTTGCCCATCTCAGTCCAGTCCACTGTAATTCATAGTGACTCTAGGAACAATAAATTGGAACCTTGCTCTATCCTGTGCCGTCCTCCACATCTTTGGCATGCTCAAGCTCATTGTTGTTACTTTGCTAGCCTATCTCGTCGAAAGTCTTTCTCTGATCATCCACCTTTCCAAGCATGATGTGTTTTCCAAGGGCAGACTCCTTCTGACAACATAGCCACATTATATGAGACCAAATTACACATTTGCCTCCAATAAACAGTAAGATTACATTTCCTTTGAGATAGACTTTACTCTTTTCGATTGTTGTATTGTGTCCTTGAGTCTGAACTGACTTATAACTGACCCTCCAGCTGGTTTTCAAAGGCAGTAATTCAACCAGGAGGAAATTGCCCCTCCTTCTATTGCCAGGTATCTGGTGGATTTGAACCATGTTTTTTGGGGATTGCAGAACAGTTCTTACCAATAGGCTACCAGTTCTCTGTTTTCTGTTTTTGTTATTGTTGTTTGCAGTAAAATTAGAACCAACCCATTGATAGCAGCTCCTCTTTTGGAATTTAGGAGGCAGTAAATCACATGGGACAAGCTTGTCCATTCTTCTAAAAAGAAGCTGGAGGTTTTGAACCACATGGCAATGGTATTGCAGTGCAGAGTTCTATTTATTAGAAAAGTCTAGAATATTGACTCATTGTTGTTCTTGTTAGTCGTTGCATTAGCACTGACTCAGAGAGCCTATGTACAAAAGAATGAAATAATAAAAATATCTGATTCTACACATCCTTACAGTCTCTGCTGTGTTTTAGTTCACTGTAGCTCCTATGTCAATGTGCTTCCTTATGGACCTTCCTTTTTTGATAACTATTAACTTTAAAAGTTGTTGTCATTGTTGTTGTGTACTATAGAGTCAGAACTGATTCATAGCTAACCCTCTAGCAGGTTTTCAGAGGCAGTTAATTGCATGGGAGGAGATTGCCCATCCTTCATCCACAACTTTAAAAGTAGACAGCCCAAATACATAACCACAACCAAATAGATTAAGAAATTGTGGTACATTCACACACAGCACTCAGGAGCAATAATTTCAAAAATTACTACATAACTTGGGAGGGATTAAGACCATTAACATAGAAATAGAAAAATAACTAGTATAATGTGTATGACGCCCCAAGTGAGGTAAGGCAGGGAGAAATCACAGGGTCACACAATTTAATGGGCGGAGGAAGGAGTGGGTAAAGGAAGTGGGAATGGTTTGGCAAGGATCTGGAACAATAGGGCAATGGTGAGCATAGTTCAGTGTGATTCATTTTATAAAATATAATAAATGGGAATGATTGTGTGAAATAAAATATAAATGAAGGATAGTGTGAAGCACAATGTATATGAACTTTATAAGCAAACCAACACAAAATAAAAAATTATGTATTTTTTTAAGTAGGATGTCTTTCTCTGGGGATAGGTTCCCATTTGAAAACATCTATAAAATACATAAGATAAAATATTACCCTGCTCTCTTCTAAGGAAGTATGAAAAAAGAAAACAAGCCTAATGATGAACAACCTTCCTTATCATTCTTGCAGGACTATGTAGAGATTCTCTGTGGGCATACTAAGTGTTCTGGAATTACTTTTTCTTGCAAGTCTATCCAATTGTTGTTTTGTTTTGTTTTACTATAAACACACTGGATGCTTTTGCATAGTTATAAAACAAATGGTAAACATATTTCTAATACTCTCTACTTTAAGTCAAGATCCATCTAATGCCAGCAATGATACTTTTTTTCACATAATCTTCTGAGTCTATCTTGAATTTCTGGCAATTCTTTATCAAGGTAGTGTTACCACTCTTTTCAAAACAGCTTCAGCAAGATTTCATTTGCATGTGATATCCATGACATTGTTTGATAATGTCCATCTTCTCCTTTTGGGGATTGGGGTGGACACCAATATTGCTTTCTTCCAACTGGTTGGCCAGGTAGGTGACTTTCAAATTTCTTGGCATAGAGAAGTAGTGAAAGATTCAGAGCTACATTAATTTGTTGAAACACCTCAATTGGTAGTCTGTCAATTCCTAAAATCTTGGTTTTTCCAATCACTTCTTTCATTGTAGCTTCAAATTCTTCCTTAAATAGAAGTGGAACTTCATCACATGGCACTTCTTGTCCTGGTTGAGCATTGAACAGTTCTTTTTAACATAGTGATTATTTCACCTTCTTTCGATTTTTCCATCATTATTCAATCAATATTTTCCTATCAAATACTTTTCATATTGCAAGATAAGGCTTGAATGCTTTTTCCCAGTTCTTTCAGCTTAACAAATGTCTAGCTGGATATTTCCTATTGGTCTTCTAACTCAAGGTCTTTGCAAATATCACTAAAATGTTTTGCCTAGTGAGTACACAGTTGGCTTATCAGCCCCAAAACAGTTGTTGGAAATGAGCAGCTGCCTCAGAGAAAAAAAAATAGAAACACTCTCCTCTTGATTGATTTAATGCCTCTGGACACCTGTTGTAGTGTTGTTATCTGTTAGTTGGTTCTGAGTTAAGGGTGATGAATTAGTTCTTCTCTGTCTACCTAGCTGCCCTTAGAAATACCATGTTCCAGACTTTTATCTCATCATTCATTCTTTTTATTCTTTATGTTTCAGAGCAAGTTTCACTGTCTCTTCTCACATCTAATTTTGATCTTTCTCTTTATTCTCTTTTTAATGAACTTTTTTGTTTGTTTGTTATGCTCTAAGTGTGCTGTTTTGTTCTTGAATGAGGTCATATTAAAACTCCTCTGGTCTTCAGTTGTTAGTGTTAAACACATCTGATCTATTTTTTAAAAAAACAAAAACAACGGTTCATTCAGGTGTGATATAATCCCTAGTTATCTATCAGGTTGTTGCATTGTAGTGGTTCTGTGTTGCTGTGATTTCTGAAACTATGCCACTGATACTTAAAATACAAACAATAACCCCTGGTGATACATTTCAGCACATGTTCCAAACTAAGACAGAATAGAAACCAGGCCAGACAATTCACTTATCAAATAATTGGCCTGTTAAAATTTTATGAACCGTACTTACATACCTGTAATTCCTACTTGTTGATGGATGTCTGTTCTGTCTTATAGAATTATCCAGAGCGAAGAGACATTTACCTATATTTTATATTTCCTCAAATACTGGAATTGTCTCTCTGATTTACAGGCCAAAATAAATATAATTAATTAGGCAAAGATTCTGGGGCTTCGTCTGACATACTTTGGACATGTTGTAAGTAAGGAGAGACAGATCTTTGGAGAGGGACATCATGCTGGGTAGAGTAGAGGGACAGCGCAGGAGGGGAAGACCCTCTATGAGGTGGATTGATTC